>NW_008691901.1:0-29104 GCF_000695815.1 Acanthisitta chloris
TATGGGAGATGGTGTCAAAGGCTTTGCTGAAGTCCAGGTAGACTACATCCACAGCCTTCCCCTCATCCACCAGGTGGTCACCTGGTCATAAAAGGAGATCAGGTTGGTCAGACAGGACCTGCCCTTCCTAAACCCATGCTGGCTGGGTCTGATTCCTTGTCCCCCTCCCCCAACAAATCTAGTTTAAAGCTATCTTCACAAGTTTAGCAAGCCCCTGAGCAATGATGGTTTTCCCCTTTTCCATCAAATGACCCCTATCAGTCCCAGTCAGACCAGGCTTGCCTGCATAAATCCCAAGATCTGAGTACCCAAGGCCTTGACTTTGGCACCGTTGTTGCAGCCAACTAATAACCTTCCAGATTCATCTGGCCATCTTATACCCCTCACCCTGGACCTCACACATCGTTGTAAAGATCACTTGGGCACCAGAGTCCTTGACCATCTCTCCCAGGCTTCTGTAATCTTTCCTAATGTTTTTTAATCTTCTGTTGGTTATGTCACTAGCTCCCACATGGAATACTAATAGTGGGTAGTAGTCGTTGGGTTTGACAATGTTTGGCAGTCTGTGTGACATCTCTGATTTGTGCTCCTGGGAGACAACACTTCCCTCAACAGCAGGTCAGGCCAACAGACGAGTACTTCCGTGCCCATCAAGGCTGAGTCCCCTACTACTATTACCTGCCTTCTTTTCTTAGTTGGGCTATTATTACCAATGTTCCCTTTCTTCAGGAGCCTGTGACATTAAGTCTTGAAAGGTGATAAAAAACTCATTGAGGAGCCTCCATGCACAGCTTTACTTCACTAACAGCGTAACTGGTTTCTGTCACCTGCCTCCTTTTCCTAGTTAGGCTAGTTTTAATTTTTTTTGTCTGTGGGGCAGGTTGTGCTACCACAGTTGATTTCAGTTTTTAACATGTGCCAGTTATTTCCTCATTTGCCTGTAGAGCTAGAAACCAATTCTGTGTGGGCACATCCAGTTGGATTGGGACATCAGGATTAGAAGCTGAACTCTTCCTTTTGTTGGTCCCTTTTCTCTTCCCTTTACTATTCTTTATTACTACTTCCCAGGTCCCAGTGTTAGTGACCTCCTTGCTCTCCATACATGCCCTTGTATGTGTTTCTGACCTCACCCCCATAGTCTGGCTTTCCACTGCACAGGGGGTTGTAACAATCTGTCCAACTCCTTCTCAACCTCCCTGATGTCTCTAAGTCTTTCTGACTGTCTCCTGCAACTCTACTACCTGTGTTTGTAAGTCTTCAACCAGGGCACACCTGTTGCAGCTATGTGGGTTGGCCTTTTCCTGCTCCCTGATTCTCTTTATCATCCTCATTTCTTCATCTCTACTGCCATGCTAAGTAGATCTCTTACCTGTTCACACCTTATAAGTGTATCCTCCCTGCTGCCCTTAGGCATCTTTGCCAGGCTTAGGCATTCACTGCAGCCAGAGACCTGGACAGCTGCATGTTGGTAACTGAAGTCTGTCTGGGTCCCTGCATTGCTTTTGGCAGTTGCTCTGGAGCAAGTGGGAACCATGGTTAGACCTTTTCCAGTTGGGTGGTCAGAGACAGGCTTCAGAGATTGGCTTCTGCAATCCTGCAGCCTTCCTCTGCGTCCTGCCTGTGCCTTCCCTCTGCTGTGCCTCCTCCTGTTTGCCCGCCCTGGTCACTTTGTCCCAGTTGCTTGTGCTCCCACTCCAATCCTGGCACTGCCCGCTGCTCACTTGATTGGCTGCTGAGGACTTTCGGGTTCTAGCAGGACTTGGGGCTGCTGCTGGAGCATCCTGGAGATCTATAACCCTCCAGTGCAGTCAAACCTGAACTGGTTTCAGTCCAGACTTACTTCGGATGCTACTGCTGTTGGCACTGAGTGACCGTTTCAACTTTGTTTGTTTGCTTTTTTTAAGAAGGGTTCCTGGTTGCTGAACCTGATGTAACTGCACAGATGGACCAAGGAGAAGACCAAGAACATGAGGCCTCGGAGGAGACACACATGGGTGAGGAACAAGTTATGTAAGTTTATAAACCAGAGCAAATGCAATGCTTTTTGAGCTGCCTCAGTGTTATTTAAGCCACTTTATTTCACACAGCTCATATTAAGACTTGCTCTTTCCCCCTCAGGGCAGGCAGCCTGCTTGCCTTTGTCAGCATGCTGTTAAGGGTATTGTCATGGTTTAGGAGTGGTATTCCCTGATTTAGTGTTTCCACTGACACCCCCCCAGACCACACACTGCTCGCTTCCTCCCCTAGCCAGTCCCCCAGCAGCGGGATGGAGGGAATCAGAGGCACAAAAGGTAAACATCATGGGTTGAGATAAGAACAATTTACTAAGAAACAGCAATGAAGTAAGAAAATGAACACTAACAACTGTATTAATAACAGAATGTACAAGACATGCAAACAACTCACATGAGATCGCTCACCACACAGATCCTGGTGCTGCCCCAATGCACACACCATGCCTGACTGAACTGGGACCAGAACAAAGGGTACCCCCCACCCCCTCCATCCCTCTGCATGATGTGAGGTGCTGTAGAGTAACCCCAGGGTCCCAGTGTGCCTTTCCTGGCTGCTGCAAAAGTCAGCCCTGTCCTGGCCGGAGCCAGGACAGGTACGTACAGGAAGAGAGCATATTAAGAAGACAACATAGAAAGATTCCTTGGGGACTAATCAACACCTGTAACATTGCCCTTGGCTCTGCTGTTCGTGATACATTCGCTTTGGGTCATGTGATGAGGCCATAGAACCTCTCTTGCAGCCGAGTTTCTACTTGCTCCATCTTCCCTTTAGTGCTTCTCCTACACAGTTCAGACCAGGCTCCCTAGGCTCACAGCTTGCCTGTTCTCTGCTGTGACACTTCCCAGTGAGAATCACAGTCACGCTTTTTTTTCCAGGTGGTGAGCTTGGGCCCCTTCCAGATCACCTTGCAAGCACAGATCTGCAGGATGTGTTGGCAGTGGGGGTCAGAGGAGGAGAGGAACAGTTAGGGGACAGCCACAGAAGTCAGGGTGGTTCCTCAGAAGCTCAGCAAGGTGGCTATGAGGAGGAAGAGGTGGTGAAGCTGCCTTGCTCTGATATCAGTCTGGTGAAAAGACAGGAGAGAAGGGTGGGAGCAGCTTCACGGCGAGTGCCTCGTTCAGAGCGTCCCGCCATCTGCTCTGAGTGCGGCAAGGGCTTCAGTCGGAGCATCCACCTCGTCCAGCACCAGCGAATGCACACCGGGGAGCGCCCGTTCCTCTGTGGGGAGTGTGGCAAGGGCTTCAGCCAGAGCTCCCATCTCATCCAGCATCAGCGGGTCCACACGGGACAGAAACCCTACACATGTGCCGAGTGTGGGAAGAGCTTCAGCCAGAGCTCCAACCTCCTCAAGCACCAGCGCATTCACACCGGGCTCAAGCCATACGTGTGCAGCGAGTGTGGGAAGATCTTCAGCGACAGCTCCACCTGCATCAAACACCAGCGTATGCACACGGGTGAGCGGCCCTACAAGTGCCCAGCCTGTGGGAAAAGCTTCAGCCAACACTCCCACCTCCTTCAGCACCAGCGAGCCCATGATGGCATACGGCCTTACGCCTGTGGGCAGTGTGGCAAATGTTTTGGGCAGAGCTCTGACCTCATAAACCACACTCGTACCCACACTGGTGAGAAGCCTTACAAATGCAGCCAGTGTGGCCGGGGCTTCAGTGGCAACTCCAACCTCATCAAGCACATCCGAATCCACACTGGGGAGCAGCCGTACCACTGCACCCAGTGTGGGAAAAGCTTCCGGTTCCAGCCCCAGCTGGTGCGCCACCAGAAGCACCATGCAGAATAGTCAGTGGAGGGGAGAAGGCTATGTGGACTATAGGCAGCTGCCTGGTGCTGGGAAGACATACAGCAGCTCCCTGGAAACCTTGCACAGGGCATGAATTTTTAGGGAGAGAGCCCTCAGAGTCTGTCCTCTTTCCTTATGGATAAATCTGTTTGTGAGCACTGCCCAGACACGTGAGCAAAGAGAGAGGACACTGCCAAATAAACTAGTACATGTTCATTGTGGTGCAGTGGTTGTCCTGAAGCCTCTCTTTTTAGCAGGAGGAGCAGAAAGGTGCTTATATGGTATGGTACGTTCAAGGCCAGAGAGGAGAACATAGAAACGTTCCAAGGATCAGTGCCTTTTTCTGATATTTCTAGTGGGGAGTGATTTTTATCCCAGTAAAAAAATAGATAAAATTTGTACCTCTTTTCTGTACAAGCTGCCCTGGGTTTTCCCTCATGGTAAGGCCACAGCATGGGATGATTGCCTCCCACATAATCCACATCTCCCACTTGCCAGTAGTCTTGGGTTTACATGGTGCTAGCATCTATTTATTTGAGCCCTCCCCAACACTGAGCTGGGTGTCTCTGCATTCATGTCATGTGCCCAGACGATGCTGTCTTGGGGCCAAGTCTGTGGAACAGTTTGCTGGGTTGTATCGTTGTTAAATTGACAGTTCTGCAACTTACACTGCTGTCTGACAGCTTAGTCCTCAGCAGCAATTAAGTAAATTAACATCCTGATAGTATTTCTCTCAGATTCCTGTTTAGGTGCTTTTGTGGGTGGCACTTTATGAATGTTTTTATAAGGCTTTTAAAAGTATTTAGTATGACTTTTTTAATTGTGATCTTTTAATTGCCAGTTGGTGAACAGAAAAGTGATGACATTTGAAAAATAAGCTATGTCAAACTTTGAATTTATATTAAATGTTTTTTCTTGGATAAAACTTTTTGATTCAAACGCTGTGGTTTTGAGTTGTTAATTATTACAAAGAGGCAATTACAGCACCAGTTTCTAGAATTTCTGTGATATTTTTGTAAGTGGTTTTGACAATCATAATAATGACTTTCTAAGGAATATGGGGGAGGTAGGTTTCTGAGAAAGCAGAAGGAACTGACCTCTGAAGAGATCTACTTCACTTTGAGGGGAGAATACTATTACTGGGAGTCTGTCCTTAAAAGGAATTCTAGCTCAGGCGACCACTTGGTACGGGGGAGGAGAGAACTGGCAGTAATAACAAAGATGTTAATATCTCTAGCGTGGAAGAACTCCCTGTAATGAACGTGGCAGTGTATACTGAAACGCCTGTTCCACCCACGGAGACAAACAGGGTAAGAAACCACAGTGTGCTTCAGGCAAGAAAATGAAGCAACCAGATCTGTTGTGCTGCAGAATTTTTATTTTCAGCACCTCATACAGGCCTGATGCTAACACTGAGCTTTCACGTGGAGCTGAGCTCCACAGTGGGGAGATCACTTAGGGCACAGAGGATGCCCAGAGTGAAGAGCACAGGATCCCGAGGAAACAAGGAAGCTGTGACCAGAATGTGACTGGAATTACTGCCTGAGTAATGTGGATTCATCCATACCTCCCTTAGCCACCAGCTGATAACACAGAAGGTACAGTGTCGTGCTCCATTGGCAGTAGGTCTGGTTTAAGTCATTTGGTCTTACTCTACTACCACCTTTTCCATGAGGGCCTGAATTAATACAGCTGTGTCAACATGATGTTCACATGGTTGTGCTCTAAGATCCATAAGATGATCCACAATTTTTAAATGACAGACTTTGGAGAGTTCATTTTAAACTTCATTAGTCCAATCTAGACCATAGCTTCACAGGGAGTAGCATACACACCACTGAGAGGCTGGGTGTCAGAGAACAGACAGGCCAAAAAAAGAAAGAAATACTGTGGCCAGTATTGCTGTTCGTTCCCAACAGCACATTTGTTTTTTGATTTTTTTTAATGTTTCTAGGAAGGGCTAAACCTGGAAAAGCCTGACATGTTGTCTTTATTGTTTTTCTGCATTCCCCCAGCCCCATCAGGAAGATGTCCATTGCCACAATAGGATGGAAACTACAATTCATTTCCATGGTGCCCTTGCTGCACATACTGCTACCAAAATATGCAGGTGTTCTTTCCTGTAATCTGCATGAAAATGTGTCTCTTGGAGTATCAGACTGTTGCGTATGTTTGTGGAAGGCAATGAACAGGATAGTTACATCTACACAGTAAAAGGTGCCGGGGTGCAGAAGCCAAGTAGTATTAGCCCAGGTGAACTCCTTCGCTAATGCTCCTTCTGTTTATTTCTCAAACTAGACACATGAAAAACCTGCTGAGGGGCATTGTCTGCACCCAGGGAGTCTTCATAGTGACACTGCCTCTGGGCAGCACAGCCCCTGTGCCTTCACTCCGTTTACTCTTGCCATGACAAGCCAAGGCACTTCATGCTCTCTCTGTTCAGTTGCTGCAAACTTCCTTGTTGCTCTTGCCACAAGTACCCTGGTGGACAGCCTTGTTCAGCTGGCACTTATACTGAATATGGGTTATTGTAAAAAAATGTACTCCAGCATATGCTATAAATATACAATATATTACACTGGTACCTTTTGCAGAGTAGATGATCAAGGACTGAGCACCTAGGTTCATTCCCTGGA
This sequence comes from Acanthisitta chloris, assembly GCF_000695815.1. Taxonomy (NCBI): domain Eukaryota; kingdom Metazoa; phylum Chordata; class Aves; order Passeriformes; family Acanthisittidae; genus Acanthisitta; species Acanthisitta chloris. Next base: position 6,448 of record NW_008691901.1, read on the forward strand.
GCTATATTACATGCATGACCTAGAGGTACTAATCAGCTGAGTAAGATGATCAGTATTCATGCCACATTTTTGTGTTGCCACTTGATGTGTTGAAGCACACCAGCATGTTCCCCTTTGCTTTGCTCCTGTGCTTGAATTTAGTGCTTATCTGCAGGCAGCTGTTTTCCTTTTCTCCTCCAAGCTCTCGCTCCCAGCTGCTTCACAAACACCAGTGTCTTCCCTCATTAGCTTCAATAGTTTGTCCAATATTTTGACCATAGATTTTTCCCATTAATCTGAACAAGTTTAATCATGAAATCAGTGTAATTGAGATGCTCGAACAAGAAATCAGTTAAGCTTAGCTGCAAGTGCTGCTTTTTAATTGATTTGCTTGCAAGTGAAGTTGAGCTTTTCACAGAAGTGTGTGGATCTCGGATCTCCCCAGCAATACGTGGGATGCTATCCACACTCTGCCTTTCAAAGATCTTTGAAGTAGTACAAAACTATGATTCTGCTCTTCAAACACTTTTTGAAATGTGTTCTCTGCATGCTGCACATACTCAAGTACTAAACTTCTAGACTTAAAATTCACTTGAAATCCTCTAAAATGCCTTGTTGTTGGGAGCTTTTTAACTCCAGTCTCATTGATATGACAAGGAAAGTTGGGACACTTAGGAATTGTTTCAGCTACAATGCAGCATCTTTGCCTAATTAAGAAGTGTCTGTCATAATGATGACACGCTGCCCAGAGAGACCTTTTAATTACAGAGCTCTGCTGCCGTAACTTCCCTTTTACCACTATTTACAAGAACCTGCCCAAGCTGCATCTTATTGAACTGGGAGTGAAGTTTTCCACTCAGGTACTACTGACCTGAACAGAAAGCAGCCTCAGATCTCTCTTCTCAGAAGAAAAGACAAAAATTTATATATATAAATATATATTTCTATTTGAAAACACACCTTAGGCTCAGAGCCTGCTACCCACACAAGTTCTGTCACTCTGTCCATCAGGTGAAGGCCTATTTTGTGCATGAGACCAAGTGCTCTCCAAGCCTTGGCAGCTCAGTTCTGCAAAGATACAGGTTCTGAGTTGCATCAGTTGGTTCTGGCTGCCGGGGGTGCACACTGCAGTCTCTCTAAATCGGCTGCACTGGGATGCAAGTGCACTGTAGTTTTCCTGACGTGAGTAGTTTTACTTTCTCAGAAAGCCTAAGCATTTGACTCTGCTGACAGTTGAGACTCAGGGAGCTGGGACTCCAAGTTGTGAAGGAAAACCTTTGGATACCAGGCCTACACATCCTTTCTGCAGGCACTCAGTAAGAGTAGCCAAGTTCATGTATAAAGATTTGTAGGACCTGCATTTTAGACAGATATTGCTCAAATTTTAACTGTGGAGTCTAAGATTGCAAAAAACTTGAAAGAGAAATCCAGGAAGAGTTTACATAGCTAAAGTAGTCTTCATGTTAGTAACCTCAACCTTCCTGCAGAATCTGACTGATCTGAAGGTGAGACAGGGGTTGCAAACCCCTCGTCAGGGATGCTGATGGGGCTGCTGTCAGCAGCAGGACTGCTCCCTAAGGGGAGCCCACAGCCAGCAGCAGTAAGCCATGCTGGGCTATGCCCTTCCCAAGAGGGCACAATCCCAAGGTGCCAGAGGCCTCTGGGCAGTTCCAGCTTGGCTGACTGGCTTTAACCCATACTTCCCCCTACACTCTGCAGTGAGAGGCCCATTTTCTTGCACCACAGGTGTCTTTTCTGTGATTGTTCATAAATGTAGTGATGACAAATAGCTGTACTGGTCCTTAGGTAGCACACAGCACTGTATCTATACAAGGTAAAGCTTTTAGCTTTTTATGCTTCAGCTTTTCCTGATCTCCACCTTACAGGATGTTAAAGTCCTTGTCAATACTTGTAATTCCAAGGCGAGCAAGACTAAGACCTGTAGAAACACATACTCTGGTTTTGCCAGGAAGCAGGAAACTTTAAGATACTAAATTAATTAATAATTTAGCATGAGTATAAAATACAACCGGTTGGAACTCTGCCTCTCACTGCCTTGGAGTACCTATTCAGAGACAAGTGCACCGAATGATCTGTTGCTCGAAGAGAAGATATGATAACTGGGACATGAAAATCACTCACACCTGCTCTGGAGAGGCTGATGGAAACCAACTTGAGATCTAAGCAGAAAGGATTTCTCTCACACAGCGAGGACTAACTGAAAACACTGCACCTGCTGTAATAAGTGGTCCTGTGCTACCTGAGGCAATTTTTTCAGACTCATTTCTCTAATTCAGAAATGACCCTGAATCATAAACCTCTATCTACAGCCAAGAGCTCTGAACCAACTGTGTCTTGGCATAGAAGAGCCTTACCTGTGCAAGGTGAAACGAGGAGTTACTGTGGGAGCTGCAGGGCCACTTCTGTCTTCTGCTTTGCTGGCACACACAAACACTTCCCCAGCCAGAAGTGACTTTCTGCAGAGCACTGAGCTGGGTGACCTCTTTGTCAGGTCTTCCTCACTCCGATGTCTTCAAGGTATGGATGGGCAGCTTTCCTGCCCTGTGTTGGAGATTTCTGCAGGGGGAGGGAGAGCATTGAGGCATGGAGGAGGAATAAAGCAGCCCAAAGAAACACTGAGCACCCTCACTTGATATAAAGGGTGAGTGACAATTTTCAGAGACAAGTGTTGAGCTTAGAGGCCTTTAATGCCACCCTCCTCACTCACTCAGCCTCTTGCCAGCCTTCCACTGCCTGCCAGCCCAGCAGAGCTCCCCTCACCCACCCACAGCCCCTCAGGAAGACAGGGAGGTGGTTCAGGACAGCCAGCATGGTTTCACCAAGTGAAAGTCCTGACCAACCTAGTAAGCTTCTACAATGGAGTGACTCCATGAGTGGACAAGGAAAGGGCTACAAATGTCATTTGTCTAGACTCCTGTAAAGCCTTTAACACAGTCCCCCTTCTCCCTGAAAGACATGGATTTGACAGGTGGACTATTAGATGGGTTAGTAACTGGCTGGACTGTCACATCCAGAGGGTAGTGGTAAACAGCTCAGAGTCCCAATGGACATCAGTGACAAGTGGTGTCCCTCAGGAGTCCATATGGGGACCAGTGTTATTTAATATCTTCATTAATGACATAGATGAAGGGATTGAGTGCAGTCTCAGCAACTTTGCAGGTGAGACCAAGCTGAGTGGTGCAGCTGCCATACCTGAAGGACAGGATGCCATCCAAAGGGACCTGGACAAGCTGGAGAGGTGAGCCCATGGGAACCTCATCACATTTAATAAGACCAAGTGCAAGGTGCTGCATCTGGGTCAGGGAAACCCCTGGTATCAACACAGGCTGAGGCACGAACAGATTGAGATCAGCCCTGCTCAGAAGAGCTTGGGGATGCTGGCAGATGAGAGGCTGGAAATGAGCTGGCAATATGTGCTCAGAGCTCAGAGCACATTCTGGCCTGCATCATAAGCAGAGTGGCCAGCAGGTCAAGGGAGGTGATTCTGCCCCTCTACTCTGCTCTGGTGAGATCAGATTCAACACCTGGTGTGTTGAATCCAGCTCTGGGGTCCCCAACAAAAGGCCTGTTGGAGCAAGTCCAGAGGGGGCCACAAAGATGATCCCAGGGCTGGAGAACCTCTCCTATAAAGACAAGCTGAGAGAGTTGAGGCTCTTCAGCCCAAAGAAGAGAAGGGTCTGAAGAGACCTCATAGCAACCTTCCAGTATTTGAAGTGGGCCTATGAGAAAGATGGGGACAACCTTTTTCGCAGGGCCTGATGCAATAGGACAAGGGGTAATGGTATAAACTGAAGCAAGGCCAATTTAGATTAGATATAAGGAAGTGTTTTACAATGAGTGTGGTGAAACATGGCAACAGGCTGCCCAGAGGTGGGGGATGCCCCATCCCTGTAAACATTCAAGGTCAGGCTGGACGGAGCTCTGAGTAACCTGATCTAATTGAAGAGGTCCCTGCTCATTGCACAGGGATTGGACCTTTACAAGTCCCCTCCTACACAAACTATTCTATGATTTGGGAGAGGGATCCAGAGAGGGGCTGAGTTTGCTCATCTTAGCCAGCATTGCCCTAGGAAACAGGTGGTCCTGGATAGCTTCCCTTTCCACAGGGAAGAAACTGAAGACCTAAGGGCTTTCCCTTGCACACGGAAATAGAGATCAGAGCTGGAAGCTGTGTTCACTTCTCACTTGACTACTCACAACACCTATCAGACATGGATCTAAACATGTAAATGCTGTTCAGATTACACCCACAAACAGTGTGAGTCCAAATCCATTATTTATAACATGGAGACAGGATCTGAATGAACTTGCTTGTTCATGAGAGACGAAAAATATTCCAGAGTACTGCAGACCTAAGGACAAAGAGGTCAAACTGCCGAAAGGAAAGAACATGCCTGTAGGAAAAGCATTAAAGTTTCCCAATAAAATCCACAGGATAAAACCTTTTAGGTCTGCAAAACCTAGAAATTTATCCTTTCTGTGAAGTGTTGTGGCTCCGTGAGGTGCTTGCAGGGATTTCTTGTATGAAAGGAGGCTGGACAGAATGTATTCATATATGTTATCCTGTGAATAGTATGAAATTTATGAAGGTACTGCTGCTCCACTGGAAAATATTTGGTTTATTGTCTGTTAATCAAAAAAAAATGGGTTGAAAACAGCTCATGTAAAATGCTCATTTCTTAGCAAAAAAAGTGGGCAAATTGTTTGCCTGCAGGATAATAAAAAGGCAGATTGGTGGTAGCTTTTCCTGCTTTTATTCTCCATGGTGACAACTCAAAAGCAGTAACTTTGATACTGCAAGCATAGCAAATGTATAATGCTTGGTAATTGGGTATGAGGATGTGTCCCAAAAAGCTACGAAAGTATTACATTTTCATTGTAGAATATTGTTATGTCCTCCTCCCCGTCATATTGAAAATAAGTCCATTACAGGAGAGAAGGACAATCTAAGCAAAGCAATAAGAGCCAAGTACAGCAAAGAAAGCCACTCAGTCACTGCGTAATGGCTGGGAAATGGCTGTGGTAGACAAGCAACAGCAGCAGGGGAAAAAAAAAAACCAGCTTGTTGGTAAACAGCAAGGGGACTGTACACCTGGGCTGGGGCTCAAGTTTCCTTGAACTGAATTTTGCTTTTAAACTGAGCCTGTCAACTTTTAGTTCACATTTAACTCACATGTAACCAATAGCATCTCAGAACTCCATGTGCTTTCTGATTCATTAAATGCTGCTTGTCTCTGCCACTGCTCTAACCAAGGACAGTAAAACCTGAATGAATTTGCTCCTGCTGTTTGCACTCCAGAGCTCTGATTCCAGCTGCCCTGGGGTTGAAAACAATACTTACTCCTTTTGAAATCATGTTCAGCTTTAATTTTTGAAATGTTTCCATTAACGTCCCTCAGGCTTGAGAGAGTATCTGGAGGGCTTGGGGTTTTGTTGTGGGTATTCTGTAATTTTTGCTTTCATAAGGGGTAAAAATGTCTTTTTACAAAATGCCACTCATTCTGCATCTGAACTGACTGGAACCCCTCGGCACAGCACCGGAGGTTGACTGGAAATAGCCAGGGAAAGGAGAGGGGTCAAAGAGGCATTACAAGCATGACAAAAAACTGACAGCCAAAAGGCAGAGGAAGTGATGGGCTCCCCCTGGCAAAGAGCCCCGTGAAGGCAGGGGTGAATGTCAAAATGCAATTATAAAGGTCAGAAGAGAATTCATACGGGAATCATGGCAGGTTCCTGCTTTTAGTATTAGCTAACTTTATTCTTACGATTTTTTCAATTTCTAATGCCAGTAATCCAGCTGGCATTTTTGAGGTCATATCAGAATCATACCTGTTCCATCACATTATGTAATGGATCCCATTTCTGATCTTCCAGGCAATGGAAAAGGGACTTTAAGGAGCTGCAAGTGATGATGAGTGGTTTCAACATCACTGCTGCTGTAGCAAACATGTATGGTCACTATAGCCTGATGGAGATGCTGCACCACAGAGATTTCTGGAACCATAGGGTCAGATCCGCAGCACCTGGCTTATGCCAGAGGTCTCTTCACTCCTGGACCTAGTCCAAATAATGAGCTAAAGCCCCTTTAGCTTTTATCGTTGTGTGTCCCACACCCTGTGCTTAGTGACAGATCAGATCCTCACCCACATCCTTGTCTGAAAGCTCCCTGGAGAAAAAGGAAAACAGCTCCATGTGATTTCTCAACAAAACTATCTCTGTGTCATTAAAATTATTTTCAGAACAGCCTAGGCAGGATAAACTGTGGTGTTGCATTGTTGTGGTGCTGTGTTGTTACCTGTAACACCCTGTGGCAAGGTTTGACTTCTGAAACATTTTCTCATTGTTCCTTCTCGGAGTCTGTATTTGTACAGCCTAAGGGCTGTACTGTGTCTCTCAAAGCAGCTTTGGGAGTAACCTTGGTTCACAAAGAGATGTAGTTCTCTTCCAGTATACGGAGAGTTCCAAGTTACTTTGCTCAAGACAACCTGGACCTGTAGAAGCAGGTCAGTAACTAGACCAAGGAGAGCTCTTCTGTGTGCTGACAGATCACTGCTATCAGAGCGAGCAGCCCAGTGGTGGCATCCATGTATGGTTAACTCCCTTGACACTCCCTGAAAAAATGTTCCGAAACCCCGTTTCTCCCTGCAAAAGGCACTTCTATCTTACAGTGCCTGGTATTTCTTTGCTACTCCCAGAGACTTCTCTGCCCAGTTTTAGGTAACTCTGGAGAAGGCTGGTATGTACAGGTCTCTTTGGTGACTGCAAAGCCACTTGTCTTATGTTGCAGATGAGCTGGTGCTGCCCACCTAGGGGGGCTTGTTGAAAAAGCCAGGAAAGTAGTGTAATTGCTATCCATGGGCAGCAAGGACTGACTCATAAGCCAAAATAAAAGCCACAATTAAGTGAGCTATGGAGAGACCCCTCAGCAGGAGCTGGGAAACTCAGCACATACAGCTGCCAGTGCCGGCTGCAGGGGAGGCAAGGTGTGCCTGGGGTTCACTGCTGGTGGCCACCTCTCACCTAACTGCAGTAACAAAGGCAGGGATGCTCACAGCTCCAGCCCCCTGTACTATACACCAGCACAAAGACCTGAGTCATTCTGGCTAGCTGTTTTAAGTGATGAATGTTGGAGTTTCTCAAAAATGTTAAGCATTCAAAGTGCTAGTTTTGTTAATTTTCCATTTCAGTGGAAATGGAGTGTTTGAGGATAGTCACACTGAAGCCACTCACTGGAACTTTTACAATGCACTTCAAAGGAATAGTGGGATTGATGAGAAGTCATTACCACATTGGTATTTATTTTCCCATTCCATTATGTCAAAACCTTTTATTCAGTAGCCCAGATCACTTTTTTTTTTTTGACAGCACAGCCAAATCTACTGCTGCTGCTTGATCCTGCTGTTGCTCTAAGGACTCTTTTATCTTTACAGGATTCACTCATCATCTCAGTTGTCTTCTTCGCAAGTCACTGTTGTGATGTTCCATTTTAAGACCACAAAACTATTTGTGTCCTTGACATGACCCAGACATCCATATCCAGTATGAAAAGGATTTTAATTTTATGCCAGTAGTAAAAATTGATCACTGGAAAGCTTATAATTTGAGACCACATAATAACCAGGCTTGTTCTTTTCCAGTGCCAGCATTCTGCAGGTGTTCTGAAAGATGGCACAGACACAAACCATTACTTCTCTCCTGAAACACGAGGCTCCTCTCAGGTTGTCCATCAGCCTCTGGTTCCCTGCTCCCCTGTTCAAGAGTCATGGGTCATTAGGGTTGGGTAGCTGTACAGATAGTCTACGCCACCCCTCGCTTCTTGATTTGGTCCATTTGCTGCTGCTGCTGCTGCTGCAGACACATTTCTAATGGGAAAAACAAAGATAGCCTGGAAATTCCTTCCGATTTGCATAAGGATATACAAAATCTAAAGTCTTAGAGCAAGGTGGTGCCAGCTGATGGGTACTGCCCAGACCTGACTTCAGGGAATTAAGAGTTGCCCTTTTATTTTGGAGGCTGAAATCAGCTGGTAAAACTCATAGAATCACTAGTCACAAAATCTTCAACACTTTTCCAGGTACTTAGATCCAAGAGATGTTGGGGAGTTCTTATGAACAGTTGCTTCTACAAATAAAATAGATTTCTTAAAAGAATTACCTTGCAACTACTTATTTATAAGCTAGATACAGAAATGGCAACTTCTCACACATAGTGTACAGATGCCCTAAAGTACCAGCACTGAGCAAACAAAACTGACTCAAATAAATGAGGGGAATGCTTGTATTTTTAATATACACAGCTCATTCCTGAGGACTTGATCAAATACTGAAATGAGAAAGAGATTGTGATGCTCTTTCAGTATGATTTAAAAGACAGAGGTATTCAGAGACTGTAAAATCACTGTTTTGGCCCCTTTCTGCCACAGTCATTGTTGCAGATGCAGTTACAAATTTCTGTGTAAACTGTTACCTGGGTCTGCTGGATGTCTCATGGAATGATAGCAGACTAAAATCCCTAGAAATTCATGGCATAGGGGTTCCCAAGGTTTTCAGACTAACAAAACATAAACTATATGTTTATATATGCTATATGTTTATATATGATGCTATAGCATCATCATATGTCAAGGTTGAAATCTGTAATTTACAACAGCATGTAGTGTAGCTCTGTAGACTTCTCAAGGCCACAGAGAACTCAGATGGCAGCCACCTGCCTACCTCTTGTTAAGTGTGCTGTGATTTTCTTAGGAACACACATTTGAGAAAAGATGAAAGAACTTAAAATTTAGCCTCTGGGGCCATAATACAAGTAGATGTAGTTGGCACGTAGATGGCAAATGTAGTGGCTAAGCAGTTCTTCCTAGCTGAAGTGTCATGGCAGTCAGGCAGTCAGGTCCCCAGTCACTGGAAAAAGGGTAAAAAAAGACAACCCTAGGAACAACTGACCAGTCAAACTCACCTCCATGACCTGCATCATGGAAGTTATGTCAAGGTGTATGGATGGCAGGGAAGTTATTACAGCCAGCCAGCATGGCTTCACGGAGGGCAAATCATGCCTGCTTGCTTGGAGGCCTTCTACAATGGAGTGACTGCGTTGGTGGATAAGGAAAGCACAAGTGACGTCATGTCTCTTGACTTCTGTAAGGCCTCTGGCAGAGTCCCACACAACTTCATACTTTCTACATTGTAGAGAGATGGGTTTGATGGATGGACTACCTGATGGACAAGGAGTTGGCTGCATGGCCACATCCAGAAAGCCTCAGTCAACAGCTCAATGGACATCTATAACAAGTGGTGTCCCTCAAGGGCCTGTACTAAGACTGATACTGTTCAGTCTTCATTAACAACATAGCTGCTAGGACTGAGTGCACTCTCAGCAAGTGTGGGTGACACCAAGCTGAGTGGTGCCATTGATTCACTAGAAGGAAGGAATGCCACCCAAAGGGACCCTGACAGACTTGAGGAGTGGACTCATGCGAACCTCAGGAAGTTCAACAAGGCCAAGTGCAAGGTTGAGAGAGTTGGAGTTGTTCAGCCTGAAAAAGAGAAGGCTTCAGGGAGACCTTCTAGCAGCCTCCCAGTACCTAAAAGGGCTGTACAAGAAAGCTGGAGAAGGACCTTTTACTAGGGGCAATGATTTTCAGCTAAAAGAGAGTAAATTTAGATCAGATACAAGGAAGAAAGTCTTTACTATAGGGGTGGTCAGACACTGGAATAGGCTGCTCAGTGAAGCTGTGTATGTCCCATCACTGGAAGTGTTCCAATGACAGGCTGGATGGGGCTTAGAGCAACCTCATATGGGGAAGATGTCCCTGCTCATGGCAGAAGGTTGGAACTAAATGATCTTTAAAGGCTATTTCCTGCACAAACAATTCTGTGATTCCATGACTGTATGTTGCTGCAGGCTAATCTTTCTCTGGTCAGGAAGACCCAGGACTGGGATTTCCAAAACTACAGTCATCACAAGAGGAGTTTGTGAGAAGAAAACCATCGTTTCATCAATTCACCTTCTCACATGAAAACCACACTATCATCAAATCTATGGAGATTATTCTTTCTCTCCCCTGATCATTCCTAATGAACTGATATGGCAAAGGAGTAATACAGAAATGAGTCTATCATTTTTGTAGAGAACTGCAGTGATGTTAATACACCTTGTGTTCAAAACGGTAGAGCCAGAATGAGCACCTGAGGCCAGACAGCTTCCCAAATTCCCAGAGTAACAACAAAGATGTCATTTCAGAGGCTGACAATGTCCATAACACAACAGGATGCTTAGTTGTTTCTAGGCATAACAGGACCCTGAAATGTTCTCACCATCTTCCTTCACATTATGATTTCAGCAGGTAAATAAATGACTGCATTATGCCCTATGAAAACCAGAATGTCAGGCTTTCAAATGGTGTGAAGCACTCGCTTCTATATTCAGCTGTTCCTGAGACAACAGCCACTAAAACCACATTCCAGCCAAACTGCATGAAATGGTTCTAAGTGAAAAGGGTGACTTTCAAAGCTTGTGTCCATCCACAGTGCTAACTCTTTTTCCATTGCTGTTACTGCTCTCGTCAGTGTCTGGAAACAATTCCCAGAATGGACTGATACCAGTAGCACAGAATGAAGGTCTGCAGCTGTCCTCTCACTGAGACTGTCCCCTTTTTGCTTCTTTAAAACAAACAGGCCACTCACTATGCAGAGATGTCTGATGGTGCTGGAAGCAGAGCGCCGGCAAGGCTAGGGCACTGCTTATCTTACAGAGGAGGAGTAGGTACTCTAGCATGAAGCTCTACAGGGTCATAGCTCAGCTGCAACAAAATGCAACTGCATCAAAACAAAACACAGCTGGGGACAGGGGGAAAACACATCATGCTCTCATCACAATAAAAACTACTTTGATCCACTTTCAAAACAATACATCAATCTCACCTGCAACTCTCAACACACAATGAACAGAACTAAATATATTGAACAAACCAGCTCATAATTGTCTCTCTCTCTCCCCGTTCAGCCTCTACCAAAGTAACACCTCATCTGTCCATTTCTTAGTATCTGAAAGGATGTAGACTTTCCGTCAGGATTTAGGGCCGGAACAGCTGGAGGCAGTCTGCAGCTGTGAGAACATGGCATCCTCCCAGCATGGGGATGATACACAAAAGGCTCTAAGTATGGTGACAATTTTGATCCAAACAGAGAACTGAGGAGACAGAAAGAGCAAGAGGTGTGCACATGGGCCTCCCTCTGCACATGAGACTGGGCAGGAGGCACAAAGGCAGCCTCACTTGTGGTTCAGGGCTGCAGGGACAGTAGGGATGTGGCTGCACTCTAGCACAGAATGGAGGGCACTGGAAAACAGGGTGCCAAAGAGAGCCTCTCCCAGAGCCTCCAGTATTGAGTGTTCTTCATGGGAGTCTGTCTCTTACAAAAGCCTCTGCTCCCCTGATGAAACAAACAATTGAAACAGTCCATGGCTGATGGCTGCAAAGGTCCACAGAGGCATGTCTTGCATGTTGCTCTGCATCTTCTCCACAGCAGTCACCTCGTGATATCCAGCCCACCAACATGACATGTCCACAACAACTTCAAACCACAAGTGACATCCTCGTTGGGAAATCATTCTGAGAGGAAAGAGAGAATATTAATGTCAACAGGAAAGCCCCCATGGAACAGACAAAGAGACACACATAGCTTCGACAGAGACACAACCAAACAGCAACAGCTTTGTCCCCTCACAACCCATTTTTCTCTCACACATGCCACTTAAGCTCAGGCCTAACAGCCAAGCTGCTCTAGCAACAAGGTCTCCCTCATGGAGCAGACTTCAGCCAGCACCCCTTCCTCAACCACCATTAAGTCATCAGTCCTCACTAGCTTGGACTGTAGCAGGATGTTTTGTACTTGCTGGTAGTTTGGGTGAGGAATGCCTTTGGCATGAATGGCCCCTACACAAGCCCATGAGCATGCACCCACAGGAGTCTCTCATCTCATCCCTTTCAGAAAGATGTCTCTTATACCGTACCTCACTACCAGCCCTGTCCCAGCCTGAAGAACAAGAGCCTCTTAACCCCTCCTTAACAGGGATCAATGCCAAAGCAATGACCTGTAATTTTTGTAAGCCCTGGTTGACTTCCCTACCATAACCCTCCTAAACTCTAGATAAACTCCCACCACCTTGGATCACCAGGCCACAGATGCCAAACACATCCCTTACCTCCCCAGTCCCAAGCACATCTGGCTGTCCCCTTCATCATGAATTTCTGTGCAGGAGCTATTTCCCTTTCTGGCCTACTACACCCACGGTGACTTCCCCCTTCCCATGCCAAGCCACACTCAGACTCCAAGCTCTACCCTCCTGGAAAACCCCCTTGCCCATGAACTCTGGTTAGTAACCCCTGCCTGGTGGGCTCTCCGCTCAGCCTATTTGGACCAGGACCACCAGACATGGCCTCACTGTTTTCTTGGGCTCCTTTTTCCTCTTCTTGTCAGAGGCATTGAGGTAGGCCTGTTCCCTGGCCCTGTATGAAGGGCCTCGGCTTAGCTCCCTCTCACTGTATGGGGGCAGGCTGTCCTCCTCCTCGTCCTGTTCAGGTGACGGTGGCTGCTGCGGCTGCTGCTGCGACTTCTCAGCTTTGTAGGTGGAGGGTGGTGACCAGGCATAGTATGTTCCCCCTCCTCTCTGGCTGGGCTGCGAGCTCAGCTTTGAGGGGGTTGCACAATGGTCACCATTCTCATCATAGCTCCGGGATTTCCTCTCCAAGACGCTGCTGAGGTAGGAGTGATCATATTTCTGGCTCCCTCCGGGTGTCCGGCTCACCAGCCTGGGAAGATGTTTCTCCTCATGGGCCCGTCTGCGGGGTGGGGTGTACGACCAGCCCCGATCCGAGTCCGTCAGCGGCTCTCGGTTCCCCCTGCTACGCTTGGTGTAGTACTCCTCCAAGGAGCTGTCCTGGTGGGGCAGCCCTCCGGCACGGCCACCGTGCGACTCCGACCGCTCAAAACGCCGAGTTTCCTGGCTGTCTGCTCGCCGGGGCCGTTGGCTGTAGGACTCTGCAAAGGCTGCCAGCTCATCCATGGAGACAGCTGGCACGCCCACAGAGAAACTCTTACGGGACAGCATCTCGGACTTGGATCTCTGCTGGCTGCAGGAAGGAAGAGGGAGAGTTAGAGGGCAGGATTCAGCTGCACTCAGCCCCTCGGCTGCCTGCACAGACAATAGAGGGAAACAGGCACTCCTGGGGGCATTAATTGTCTGAACTGTTTTCATCATCTTCCGTTGGAAGAGATGTATCACATCCTTGACACCCCTGCTTCTCTTTGCTCACTTTAAAGGCAGCTTAGTGCAGAGAGCCTGGGCTCTGCATGTCGAATGTTACCCAAGGTTAACCCCAGAGTGCAGCTCTCTTGTCCACCAGTATGCAGGGCTGGACTTGCTTCTCCTTGGCTCCAAAGCTTGTAGGTGTATGCCAACAACCCAACAACCTAGCTATAGAAGTTCACAGCAGAGCAGTGCGGAAGAAGTGAACTGGCACAACAGGCCAGTACGGAATAAAAGAAATCCCTGCCACTGCTTTGGGAGACTGGGCTGCTGGTATGTGAGGGAAAAGATATGCTATCTTTCTTCTAATCACTAGAGTGCCAGTCCTTTAGGCCTGGAGTACAAGTCCTGCTGCACCAAAGCACCAGGGTGTAACTCCTAAATAAGCATACCAGCACTGGGAAGTGCTGGAGGAATCAGGTGTAAATCTCAAGAGAGAGATTTGGACCTGCACCTTCCCACTGTGGCTTGGTTCCCTATTGATCTCACTTATACCTCCCACTGGGAGCGGGGCTGGTACCTAGCTTTACCCAGCTGGGGAGACTTCAGCAGGCTTGTGGGAATCAGATTAATTCCAACCTCACCTAGTGACATGTCCAGATTTCAGATTTCTCTCTAACCCCTCCATTTCCTGCTAAGCAGACCCAGAGCAGCAGGAAATGGAGAAGTGCTACCAGTCCATCTGTCCCTTCTCCTTTCTTTACTACTCTGCCAGATATAGCTGCCTCCCAGCATAGTACTCCTCACCTGTGCCAGTAACTGTCCCTCTCATCTCTGTAATCAGAGACAGCCTGTGATCTTGACGTGCTGCCCCCGCCGATGACTCCTGCCCAGTACTCAGCATCTCCATCCAGGTCCCCCGCGGGAGGGAGAGGCTTCCTCCGCGCCTGGCGGTAGGGCTGACGGAAGTTCAAGTCCTCCTCGTGCAAGGAGCTGAGTTCAGAGACAGTGTTGTTATCTGCAGGGGAGGGTTGCAGGAAAGTAGTGAGATGGGCATCACCTGATAGCACGTGTGACAGGTGAGGAGAGAACAGGCTGTGGTGAGCCCAGCTGCAGCTTTTTCAAAGCAAAGCTGAGCTGCCCTTCATTAGAGAACAATCAAAATGGAGTTCAAGACCCTTCTCCAAACCCTTGTCAGATCCTACCCTACACTCCTGGGGCTCAGTTTGGACACAGAGCTGCTGTTAGACCTAAAGATATACTGAACCTGTAGCTGGCGGTCAGGTGGGATAGTCTAAGTGTATCAGAAATGGCACGGGATGCCTGTGTTCCAGGTAACTGAGTTCAGCCTTCATGCAGAAATTCCTCTGAACCCTGCTGAGTAACAAACATGAGCTCTCTGCCCTTGAGAGGTGGGCAACGAGCTTGGTGGGACATCATCACAGCACAGCAATCGTGCCACTTCCCTCTTTCCTGCTGTGAGACAGGATTTGGCCTGACTTGCCCAGCTAAAACAAAAGCAACCCCCTCAAAAAAAGATTCAGAAAAAAAATGAGAGCCTGTCTGAATCACTGTCAGTCTCTACCCCATCAAGCACACTGACATCTGGAGGCCTGACATACCAATCTGCAGAGGTCTTTTTATAGTAAATCTTGTGGGTGGAGAAGACAGTGTGCTCAGCAATGACTGTTTTAGAAGTATATATAATTTGTTCGTTATGCCTAATCTGTACAGAGCTTTGATGTAGTGTCATTCCCTAAAGCCCTTACCTTCACTGATTTGCAGAATCCCACATGTCTGGTTAAATGAGCCTCTACCAGTGCCTAACATGGGTAGCTCTACATGCTGCCCAGAGGAACCGAGCCCCCACTATCCTTCACACACAACAGCCACAGGATAAAGAGCAGCATTGCAAGCCCTCCTCACACACCTTGTCCTGCCACTGCACCTCTGCATCTGTATCTCTGTGGAAAGTTCCTCGCTTGGGTTTGTATTCTGACACTAAGTGCAGCCTCTGCCCTTACAAATAAAGCTTGCAAGAGGCTATGGGAAGACAGTGAGGAGTTCCACACAGAACCTCAGTTCTGAGTTTGCATCGTGTCCCTGTTCACCACCCTCCTCCCCTTCACCTGCACTTGTTGGCCTGCCAAGCTGTCAGTACCGAGGCATGGACCTGCCCTTACAAGCTTGCAAGAGGCTATGGGAAGACAGTGAGGAGTTCCACACAGAACCTCAGTTCTGAGTTTGCATCGTGTCCCTGTTCACCACCCTCCTCCCCTTCACCTGCACTTGTTGGCCTGCCAAGCTGTCAGTACCGAGGCATGGACCACCTCTGATCTTATGCTGACCAGTGTCACAAAATCTGATGATCCTCTCGTTTCTCAAAACTTTCTTGTACTATGGGAAGACAGTGAGGAGTTCCACACAGAACCTCAGTTCTGAGTTTGCATCGTGTCCCTGTTCACCACCCTCCTCCCCTTCACCTGCACTTGTTGGCCTGCCAAGCTGTCAGTACCGAGGCATGGACCACCTCTGATCTTATGCTGACCAGTGTCACAAAATCTGATGATCCTCTCGTTTCTCAAAACTTTCTTGTAGTCCCTGCTACTTTTTCTGCAGGGCAACAGCCACTCCAAACAAACTTTCTGCATCCTTCAAACCACACTGTGGTCGCTGCAGCCCACAAAACATGCTTTCAATAAAATTTCCCCCCTCCTATTTAGGGAATTTACAGACATCACACTGTAAGACATACAGAAATTGTGAAAACAGTATCCCACCTATTATCACACCCTAGGCTGTAGAAGGTATGAGCAGGGATTTAGCTTTTCAGCTGCTGATGATCCAAAAGTTTAATTATCTGAGTGGACAATTTTTGTGAACTTTTCAGTATCCCTCAGATTGCTCTAAGTAATGATGATTAGATAAGCACCAGATCTTTAAAATTGGAACATACCTGTAGATACCTAAAATCTACACTTTATCTGCCCCAATTACCATATCCTGGACATCATATCCTAGAGGCTGACCCCGAGGCAAAGTCAGTGAACTTTTAACTACGGACTTGCAGTCTTTTGCAGTCTTTTTCACATCAATAAAAAGAAAAAAATCAAACCATGCTTGCTTCTCACATCGTTCTCGCATCCTCCTAGCTGGGTCAAACTGGGCCAGTTCTTTCTCCACATAGTACAGCACCTTCATGGAGTCCCTATCCTTGTCAGTCTGGATCCTGTACCCTTTGCGCACTGCTAAGGAGAACAAAAACAGCATTAGAGGAAAACACATTTAAGAACGAGGAGACCTTCCTACAACATTGCCTCTGTAGTTGAGCTCACGTCTGCAGGCAGGTAGGCTGCGTCAAAACAGAGTGAGTCAGTCGTGGCTCCAGAAGAAATTAAGTCTATAATGTGGGATGTGAAGTTGTAAGCAATTGCATCATTTTTAAAAGTTTGCAGTAACAGCAAAAATGGTTTGGAAATGCCCGATTTGTACAACCAAATGCATCAAGTGGTGTCATTGCTGCAGAGTGATTCCACCTCCCACAGATGATGGCAGACAGAAAAGCAGAATTCATTTCCCCTTCCTCAGCACTACAGAAAGGATTCATTATGCTATGGGAGAAGCAGACTCAGATCAGGCTTCCTCTGTGCAGCGGGGGCTGTAAGCTCCCAGTCTGCAGGAGAAGCAGGTGGCTGAACACCTGGGAGCTGCCACTCTGCAGGACCACTCCACCCTCCATTCCTGTGAATTCTGCTCCACAGGTTGAAGAGCATGTGGCAGAAAAAGCTCCAGAGAATAGAGAAGAAAACACAAAGTCCCACAGAGCACATCACACTGCTTTGATCCAATGATGAGACCAATCACATCACTGGTAGCTGTGGAACTGCCTGCTCTGGCATTCTTTACATGCTTTACTTTACAGAAAAGGTATGTCTTACACATACATTAAGTGCTTGACTACTGGGATTACCCTATTTACAGGGGAAGTCTGGACAGATTTTTTGGCTTTTCCACATTCCTGTGTGTAGAAAAGAAGCACTTAGACATCTGGAGAGACAGCAGCTCTAACTCTGGCTCCATGCATGCTTTACCTGCTAACCACAGCTACAAACAGCCTGACAACCTCAAGGCAGGTGTATAGTCAGCAAGCAGAGAACTCTACCTGTCAGGACTTTGACAAAAATAAGGCTTTTATAGCAGATTATTTTAGAAAGGTCTCAGCCTGGGGCTATTTCAAGATTGACAGAAACTCAGGTCTAAGTACAAAAGAGGACTAACCCTCAAATTCAGGCTCATTAGAGAGCTGTTGTAAGGACAATTCACTTAGCACTACAAAATGGAACCTGTCTGCCTTGCATGGGGTTAAATATGTTCCCTTGTGTGACTACTGCAGTGGTGCATGAGTGCTCCTCGTGTGGAACAATTTAAATACTTTGACAGTGGTTTTTGAGCCAACCTGTTCTTCCTGGTTTAGCCCTCACCACAATGCATCAAGCTACTAACATATGGTTTCGGTAGTACGTTGCATAGTGTGCGCTGTGTGGGCTAAGCAAGGACTTGGCAGAGGTATTCTTAGGCACCTTCTGTCCGAAACTGCTGTGTGTGTGTGTGTCTGTGCACTATGAAATAACCAGGCTCTGCTTCAGAAACAGCTGTGCCATAGCAATGGGCTGAATGGTTGTTGTCAGAATCCCACAAACTGCTTCAGGAGCAAAGTGATTTACTGTGGGTTTTGACTGTGCACATGTAAGATAAGTGACTACACCTTGAAACATTACCTTGTTTGTCTGCACTTGGGAGAAGTATGAGATGTTAAAACATACTATGGGTGTATCAGGGTCCTGCTTTCAATGTGCCTCCAGACAGCTTAGCTTACAGCAGTCTGGAGTTCTGCCGTGTCTTTTTATCCCCAAAAATGTGCACACAATGGCTGCAAATGCACAGAGTGATTTACAGAACACAAGGAACCCTGCTCTGCCTTCCAAAATGTAAGCACAGCATGTCTCCTCAAGTGAGGTAGCTGCTGTAAGAGGGGCTGGACTGACTGGCCTCAGAAGCAATGGCTCCTGCTGCACTCTGCAAGCAGCAAGGCGAGTTCTCCACCTCACCATCGTGGTTGACCTCTGTCTGGTACCTTGCAGGAAAAAGGCCTCACACTATTCTTTCTTCTAATGTATTTGCTAGGAGCTCAGCTAAGCTGCCACCTCATTTATACACAGGCCAGCAAACAACCATCAGCTGGAAATGACTCTGACCCACTAATAACCTTTGGGGAGCTTGAACAGGCAGCTTCCAGACTCTGTCTCCCCAGAGCCACTACTCATGCTGAGGTTGTGCCAAATATCTATTTAGGCACCTGGAACTGATGGAGAATTAGCTAAGCTTCATGCTAGCTTCATGCTCGACTTGCTATTGCAGCTGTGTATCAAAAGGCAAATTAATTTCTTGGTTAATTCTGTAAGCATCTAGAAATTAATTCTGGATTTAAATCTGCAAAGATGACTGTGAACAGCTCATAAAAAGTATTTGCCGTTACAGATGAAGCATCTCTCTGTTTATTTATTAAAAACTTCTCATAAAGATATTAAATGTTCAATTTATTAAATCTCTTCATTATTCCTTCATCTGAGCACCAACGAGATTATTGTTTCCCCCTCACACTCTTCATCTACAAATTGGCATAATCCTTTAATCAGGTCTGAATATTTTTAGGCCCATCTTAATTTTAAGGAAATAAAGATGCAGAGACATTAACCACTTGTCCAGAACCATCCACTGAAGTCAAAGGGAATAGAACATTCTTCCCTGTTGGACCAATTTTCTTCTCCTCAACGGTTCACAAATTTCTAATGTTTGTGTTTAACTAGACACTATTTTTATTCTTCTGTGGGTGGAACCAAATCAGCCAAAACTGTAAGCTGCTTCCCTCCCCAGAAAGGACAGCACTACTATTTTTTTCAGACAAGTGTGGTTAGGAAGTAAATGATGCCTCATCCTTATACACTTTCCAGGTTAAAGGTCTGGGGTTGAGCTCTAGGACCAAAACCTTCCCTGTGTGCCTGGTTTGAAGAATCTACGCAAGAGTCTCCAGGTAACCACTGCATTTAAAATAGAGCATGAATTCCAACTCATGTGTTGCAAACTCTCTTCTAAATAAGAAAGCTAAATATTTTGGGGTTTTTTTGCCCAGTTCAGCCCCTAAGTTTAGGATGGAGTTCCTAAGCTTCATCAGAGCTTTGCCACATGTTTTTTAAGTTACCCTACACAAAATTTCTAAATATCCTCATGGCTGAGTTGGCTCACTAGATCCCCTCACAGGGGTCATTACAGGCACAAAAACAACCTAGGGCAGAGGCTGTCATTTTTAGCCTGGGAGTCAGAATTACAAATCCTTCAGTCTCTGTCCTCCAGCACTTTGGATCCCATTTTTTAAAATGGACTTGACAGAAAGGTTTAAGTCTCAAAGATACCAAGTTTTAGATCTGACCTACACTATCCATGTCAGGGGCGCAGAGACCATAATTACCGCTCCTTCTGAGAAAAGGCCTTTATTCCAAACTCAACCATTACCTGTTTTGTTTAGCTTGCTGTCTAGCCAACCAGCAAATTAGTAGCTTGGAAGAGCCACACAGTGTTTTATCTTCTACAGCCTGTCATTAGGGGATATTCTGGCACTTTGGAGGACCTTAAGAAAAAAGGAACAGCTTCCTTAGCTCCAGTTCAAGGAACACCTTGAACAAGAAATGCATGATCCAGACTAAGGGTTTGCAAAAAAAGATTAATGAAATATAATTTTAGAAAAGCTTAAGAACCTCTGTTCTTTTGCCACAAAGGTTGAAACTCTATGACTGTGTTTTTATTTGCAAGATGTAGTATTTCCTGTCAACTCCTGAGGTGAAGTAGAGTCCAGGCACCTGATTTGGATTATATAATAAATGCATCTTTCTGTGTAACAATCATGGGAAGTTATAGCTTTCTATTTGGTTACCAAACACATCCACAGTTTTTCATTCTGCACTTGTGCTCGGCTAGTAACAGCAGAGACAAGACTGGGGCTGTGATCTGACTCTTAAAAAATCCCTGGAGTTCCCACAGCAAACACCATGCTCTACATGCAGTGACATTTTTCACAGGAGAAAAAAAAACTAAGCACTGGAGTGTCATTCATCATTTTCTGACATAGGTTTTTGAATTGGATACGTCCTGCTTTGGATCAGTGATTGATTTATTTCCTATTTCAAAATGCTCCATTCCAGAACTGTTTTGATTTCAGTGGCAAAAAAAACCCCCATGATTGCTGAAGGAGAATACTTCCTGTAATCCCAGAAAGGTTAATATACTGACTGGGGCACCCCATGATTGCTGAAGGAGAATACTTTCTGTAATTCCAGAAAGGTTAATATACTGACTGGGGCAGGATGGGAAGAATGCGTAGGGTTGTTCCAACAGCTTGATTAATTGATTATGCTACTTAATCTTGTCTTTTCAGAAGTGTCTTATCAACACATTGTCATGAGCAAATTTAACAATTGATAATTAGTGTGGTGCTTTGAATTCCGACATGTGGCTGGATCAATGGTGACTCCACATTGGTGCAAGTCATTTCTGCTGCAGCACGTTTGAATTTAGACAGCCTCTTTGATCCTGAAATGCTAGCATGTGGCTTAACAGCTATCCTCTTCTGCCTTGATGGCAGCTTCCTTTGCGGCAACAGAAGTGACCCTCACCAAGGTAGAGTCGTCATACTGACACTCTACGTCTGACACTGATCCACAACTCCTTTCTAGTTAGAAGCCTTTTATCACTTCACATTTCACAAATGCAAAGGCTGAACAAAACAGTGACCTACTGACTGCTGTAACATAGGCGAGCGGGTCCAGCCCCAAATGCACTTGGGCAGAAATAGCAAGAGAGTAGGTCCATTTGCCCAAAATGCCATGGGACAGTAGAACATGCTGCAGCAAATCTGCTGCCAGAGAGCAAGCAATGCCCTATAGAGGGTAGGAAGAACATTTTACAAAGAAAAAGCAGCTCACAAGGCAACAGCTCTAAGGAGAAAATAGTCACTGCCTCTGCTCCCCTGAAATCATCTTTGCCCGTTTGTCCTCTGCAAGTGAAAGTTTGCAGCAGTGATGAGAGCAGTCCTGTACACCAACCTGGCTTCCCATTCCCTGCTGACCCAAATAGGCACCCACAAACTGACACTGTCCTGATGGCGTTAGAAAAGTTGGACCATGTGGCCAGGTGGGATCCCAGTAAGGGAGACAGGATTAAAAAACAGTTTCTCAGTGTTCCTTCTGTTCACACCACTTGACCAGTGAAAATCACTCCCTTTCCCAGCCCTACTCCCAGTAAGAGTACTGAATGTCGTGCCTGGCACTGTAAATTACCATTTTGGCTTGCTCCGCTGGCTTCACTTGGGGCTAAGGGAGGGGGGTGTGACTTATCCATCATCACAGCAGGAGATGGGACTCCAGCTACAGGAACACTGGGGATGTAGTATGGACCTGGCATGGTAGGGACTGCAGGAGGGTACCCAGCTTTTGCTGCTTTGCCTGCTATGTACACTGAAAAAGAAAAGAACAGCAGTCAACATCACACCAGCCCCCCACAGCACGTGGCTGAAACCTGCACATCACCAACATTGCTGACAACCCTGCAAGAGACAACTTGACTAATGAATTAACAAGGACCAATCTGAATTCCTCCAAGCATCAAAGGGTACTGAAGGGAGTTTGAAAAATGCACATGGCAGGTTAGAATGAGCACTGAAAGATGACCAGAAAGACATTCAAGGTGTTACAGCCATCACTATCACTGCCATAATTTAGTGGCAGTTCAGCTTTAAAAACAACTGATGACTCAAGCAGCAGGGATGAGGCTCATGAAACTTGACAGATCTGACTGAGTCTGACCAGGAACCTTGCTGGGTTGCAAGGGTTTTGCACTGTTGTGCGGGGCAGCAGCTTTGCACTGCCAGGAAGAAACCTCCCAGGATGCTCTTAGTTCTGACCCGCAGCATTCACTGACACAACAACTTTGGAATGGGAGCATGACACTTTGGAGAAGCAGACACAGCTGCCAAGGCAGGGAGGGCCCAGGGAATTACATTTGTAATTAACTTTGAGCACTCAACCATTGAGTAATAGGTCAGATGCTTCACTCCCTAAGAACTAGTTCCCTATTCAAGCAAAGTGCTCAGGGCAAAGAAAACAGTATTAGCAGATTCTCCTCCTCCTGTTCTGACAGGGAGCAGTAATATGGCAGAAGATTTGCACCAGGCTTGGATAGGGTCACTCACGCGCCCGAGGACAGCAGCAGGATTCAGGACAGCAGGGGCAGCGGACGTAGCAGCAGCAGCTGTGTGGGCAGCACTGGCACCAGCAGATCCCCACCAGGAGGAAGAACAGGA
>NW_008691901.1:29119-54074 GCF_000695815.1 Acanthisitta chloris
CCCACTCTGAAAAACAAGGGGAGAAAAGGAGATACTTACAGGATTGCACATTGCTGGAGAAGGAAACATCTGCAACATCCTCCCAGTGGAGAGCATAGGGGCAAAACAGACAGGTGAATAACAGAAAGGGACTCCCTGTGGGTCTAGGACTATGTCTTCCTCTGCATCAAAGCAGAAACGGCACATGACAGTGAAAAATGGAGCCACAGGAATGTGGTCCCTTCTGGCAGCAACTCTGGCTGGCTAAGAGGTGAGCAGCACAGAGGCAGGAGCTCTGGTTCTCCAACACAGAAACACTTCACCCCACAGCAGACCTGTACGAATGCCACAGGACGTGCTCTGTTAGCATTTGGATCTCATCAAAGATTCATTCTTCTTGGCCATGTTCATGCCCTGCTTATGTTTGTTCCCTACCCACATTCTAGTTCTAATGGGACAAACGATGGTGAAAAGCAGGCTATAAATAGCCCAGTAAATGAGCCAAGCCTGCCCCTTCTCAGCTAGGCCCACGCAAGCAATTATTCTTTTGAATGTGCCGAACGAACATCCTATTCAGGCGTCTCAGCCAGCCAGGAAACCTAACAACCGCTTTTTCTTCCTCTTCTCTCACTGAAGCCTCAGATGATGTCTGCCAGGCCTCAAAAGGGAGCAGCTGAAAAACACCCTACAAATGAAAGCACAGAAGAGCTGGTCCACAAAAGCCAGGATGGGGTTTGAACGGCAAGGGGAGGGAGAAAAGGTTTCTCAAAGTTTGCTGCTGGGAAATCTGCAGCAGCAGCAGCAGCCGTAGTGGGAGCAGGGCCAAACCCACACAGGGGCAGCTGCCAGCTCTGCACCCGACCACTCTGTGCTTTGCAGGGCATTGCACGCACAGGGCTGCACCTACTGGCACATGGGAATTCCATGGATTAAGGGAATAGCCGGTGAACATCCGAACCAAGGAATTTCAAGACTCTGAAAACACAGGAGGTCTGGAGTTGGGTTTATGTCAGAGCAATGCACCAACCTATCTACCAGATATCTGACAGGGAGAGACTCCAGGTGTACCCGGATGGTTACTCAACCACCTTCGAAAAGTGGTAAAGAAGCAAATAATGATGTGGTGGGGCTGTTTTGCAGTGGGGTAAGGTTTACCCCCACAGAAGAGAAAATAAAGCAGCAGACTACTGTTTTCAAACAGAAGTCCAGAGTTTGCTAAGGGGTCTCCTGGCACATCATTATTTAAGACAAAGAAGTATTGCTACATGGATTGCAAAGTGCATACCGAATCACACTTGAGAAACAGTGCACCTCTCACCTGCATCACTAAGCTGAAAAGTCAAGGAAAATGTTCCACTTGGACCAATCAAAACAGAACTTCTCCTCGTTCTTAATAAATGCAAAAATAAGAATTGTCATTTTTGATCTATCCACAGCATTTTGGCTGAATGAAAAAAAATGATTCTTTGCTTTCCTGGAGTTTTCCTTGACTCTTTTAGAAAAAAATCCCCTTTTCTTAATGCCATTCTTAATCTAGAACTTAAAATTTCCGTTAAAAAATGTCAGTCAAAGATCTGGCATCTACAAATCAAAACACTTCATTTCAGAAGTGTCAAGTGAAATGTTTTATATTTTTTGACTACTTCATTTCTTTTTTGGCTGAAACAGATGAATTTAATTTAAATTTGCAGTTAATTTTGGTCCTTCTGGAATAATTTCTTTTCAGTGAACTTACTACATGCTGAGCAAAATTCAGCTAACAAGTAAGGAAATGGCAGAAGGGAAGCATTCATGAATGGGAAAGCAAGAGCTGAGAGATTACTGACACAGTTTCTCAAGTGCCAGTTCTAGCAGCTATCTTGTTTAATATTTTCATTAATTACCTTGACATAGAAAATAAGAATGTGCTAATGTATCTTGACAGTAAGCAGAAGGGATGTATTGTCTGTCACTAGAGATGAAGACTGGGACATGTTATAGAAAGGACCAGTTGTCCTTGGGCCTACAGTAAGAAATGTGAAATGCAACAATATGCTGAATTTTGAGAAACACAGCAATACTTTCAAGGTCACTCATTCAAAGATTAATTTCTGTTCTGGACAGGACTTCATTAGTTGAAAACAAATGAAAAACAAGATAAATGATCCAGTACACTATTCCATTATAGGATAACTGTCACCATTTATGGAATACAGCCACAAAAATGGCAAATGTAATCCTATGCCCAATAAGGGAGGAATTTCCAGTAGTGTTAAGGTAATATTAGTGCCATCATACAAAGTCTCCTCCATGTATCTTCAGATGAAGTTACTGATAATCTACAGCTCTGGTCATTGTTGTACAAGAAAAGACGCAAAGAAGGGATTTGAGGGCATGAAGGGACTTGCAGCAGGAGACCTGAAGCTTACTGCACTAGTCTATTGAAAAGAAGGCTGAGAGCAGACATAGCTGCTGGCTGTAAATATACTAGGAGGATGAATTCTAGGAGGAAAAGCAGGTATTATAGTTAAAGGTCTTACATAAATGGGCATAAACAGGCTATGAGTAATGTTGAGGGAAGCTAAAAGAAGCACATCAAAGAAAGTGATCTGATAGGAAAGAGAAAGGCCAAGCCCAGACTACTCTTAAGCTTGCTAAGCTTATTGAAAGGTTGAAAGTACATGGCGCTGGGGATAGCAAGCAAGATGGTGAGACAGACTACCCTTTCCAGTCCTGTACTTCCTAATCTATGCCAATCTGAGCAGGCTGACAGCTCAGTAGCTTTTTCTTTTGTCATGTTCTCATCTTGTTCTCTACAACCATCACAGATCCAGAGAAGGTGCTGAAACGGTATTGCATGGCTGAAGTGGCCAGGCACAGCTATGCAACGAAGCTCAGATGTCAGATCTTCAGAGCTATTAGTGAAGAGTTCACAGCCACTCCATAAAGGATAAAAAGACCAGTAGATGAAAAAAACAGACAGCAAGTCCATTGTTAAGTGTATCTGTGGTCTCCCTGAAAACATTCTAGGAGTACGAAAGGTGATCAGGTTAGTATGTTCACTGCACATTGAAGATACACACTCAGCATCAGAAGTGGATGTTTGAAATCAGTGTGCCAACCACACAGACCTATGAGTCAGGAAGGGTTTTACTTCACAGGAAGTTAGACTACTTGCTTCTCTGATGAGGCTAAGCAAACAGCAATAGAGCCTACTGACTTCTCCTTTATGCACAAAGCTGGGATTCAACCAGTTCCTGATTAAACTGTGTAATGCTGAGATTCAAATGACCACCAAGCTGAAATGCTGTGTCCTCACTGTCAGGAAACTAGTGGTTTATGCTTGCCTGAGTATCTGCTTTTGTTTACTCAGGTAACAGGCAATGCCAACAGCCGAAACACAGTTTGTTGCTGCACCTTACACTTGTTGTTTACCCACGCAGTAAGAGTATCAGAAAGTTATCAGACCAACAAACAAGAATTTTACATCCATTCATAAAATTTGTAAATGGGGGGGGGAAAGTGTTAGGCAATCGAGAACCAACTACTGTCTATGCTGAAAAGACCAATCCCTCTCCTGCCATGCAGAAATTCTAGAGAGCTTTGGGTTATACTGGAGGTGGGTGAGTGTCTGCCTTCTCTCCACTTGCATCTCTGGGAGAGATGCAAAAATAGCTTCACGCATTTATGTGGAGTTGCATTTTTGCACAAACGTGTGAAAGAAAAGCTCCTTGGGCACCATCAGGGAATGATCAGATGACTCGAGGGCTAGATGTTCTCACAGCTTTTCCCTTTCAAGGCAAATCTGTTGCACAGTCTTGGCTTCCTCTGCAAGGAGTGCCAGAACTGGTGGCTCTCACTAGTTTGGCTAGCAAGGGATTTATCATGGGCACAGAGCTTTGAGGTCTGGTCCAACCACCTGGTGTTACCAGGATAATGCCCTGGCCATGCAGCACAAGAGGCACTGTGCCACTGATGGGTTGCTAACCAGTGCTCTATTTCTAGCACCTCCTGTGCTACCATCTGTGGGAATGACTACAACAGTACCACACACCAGGGTCTGGGGAGCTGAAATTACTGCACCGGAGCAGCTGACGTACAAAGCCACAGGGGCACATGGCGCTGCCAACGTCTCACAGGTTGGAACAGCATTACCTCTGTGCTAGCAGGGGGAGAGAAGAGAGCCTGACATAAAACCTCCCCAAAACAGCATTGGCATTTTTGCTCTCACGCTGATCCTGGCATGACATCATGTATGTTAGCTACCAGCATGGCCCAGCATCAGCTCTCTCAGAGATCTGAACCCAACACACTTTCCCAGTGGTAGGCCTTCTTATTTTTATCCCCAGATAAAACACACATACGAGTGAAATGTACACCACAAAGATGCTGCAGAAGGATAAACAGACAAGATGACAGAGGACTGGGTGATTGAAGGGTGAAATGACTGAATACCTGGCATAATCTCCACAGCAAAACTGGGCAAGAGATCAGCAAGCAGCCCTGTCCTGCCTAGAAAAGACAGAAGGAGGAGAACAAGGAGAGAGGTTACTGCAAGAAAAACACACTCCCCAGCCCCTGTTTTAGTCTCCAGTTCCCTTCCTCATCAGCCCACTTGCACTCCATGTTATGTGAACACCTATCAACCACAGATGTCATCCTGCTTGATGCCTGGTGTCTGCCTCTGCAGTTCTGCCACTACTGTGTCCTTGCATTTTATCCTTATCAGCGAGCTGGGGGAAATAATCTGGAACAAAGCTTCTCCAATCAAGGCACAAAATAATAAGAAAGAGGAGTGCCCTTAGATTGGTTACATGGTAACATCTTTCTGGAGTTATGCTCTACAGATACAAAAAGCTCCTGGAATTCACAACAGCCCTCAAAGAGAAGGATTTAGTTTACTTTTGAAATGTACTGATGTAGTTTCTGTGGATGTGAAACATCTTTAACCCAAGGCCACTGATAAATCAGCCACGTGCATCCAAAACTCGTGGGTGGTGCTCTCCGTGTGGGGCTCTGCAAGTGCACAGACAACTACAAGAAAGAAGCCTTGAAGCATGACTGTGCGTATGAGCTCATTATTTAGAGATGCACAAGCAGCTTTGGTGAGATAGTGTGACAAAGATCAACCCCCAAGAGAAGCAAATACAAATTTGTAGAGTCACTTTGCAAAAGAAGAAGAAAAAAAAAAGGCAAGTAAACATCTAAATTTATAACCAAATACAAACAAACAAAAACCAAGCCCAAAGGCAGCTTGGTGCCTATTTGTTTTGGCACTGAATGTCTGGGATATTTCCAACACAGAGCAAACACCCTGCACAGTGTTCAGCTATAATGTGCACACACCTGTGCATGAGCAGAACAGCCCTATGTACAGCTGTGCTGTGAACTCTTCTATACAGCAGCAAGTTCATGCTGGGTTTGTTAAAGACATGCATAAGGTAGGAGAGCTGTACTCTGAAGAGAGACATACACTGTGGGTATAACATAACAGGAGCAGCTAAGGGTAAACCAGTGCAGAAGTGGCAGAGAGCTACCTTTAACCTCCCCACATGCCCTTCAGGTTCAGCACTAAGCAGCACTCAGATACACTGATGAACTGGATCCCAAGCTCCTCGGACTCAAGTCTGTCCTTGAAGCGTATTACAATCAAATCCCCACTCTCCCATTTTTTTTCTCAGTGCTTCAGCAGAGGGTCTGTAGAGATCAAAAAGCCACATGGAAGCCTGCTGGAGCCATAATGAACATACTCTGTCTGCAGACAGTGCTTTGCAGCCAGCTGAAACTCATCAAAGCTGTCTTGTACTCACAGTAACGCCCATCATGATGAGGTGGTCCTGAAGTCTTAGGAAAAGATGGTGATGCTTCACATAATTGTTCCCCATTTACCACTTTGAGGGAGGACTCTTGCCATCAATCAGCTTCAACAATTTCATCTACATTTACAAAGAGTTTCATGACATTCTTTGCAGTCCATTTTTTGGAAGGATCAAGTCTCCAAACCACTCACAACCAACGTGTTATGGGAATGTGTTTGTGTATGCTTTCTGCTCACAAAATATATGGGCATGTATACATGTGTGGCTTAAATCTTGGGTGCCACAAGTGGGTTCCAAACACATGCATCAAATGTATGCCTTGTGTGACAGTGTCCTAGATTTACATTATGTTCCACCTGCATGTTAAATGTATTCCTTATTTTCACCAAAAAAAAAGCAATTCTTTCACAGGTCTGTGTGTGTGTACTCATATGTGAACAGCATACACCTGAACCACATGCATGCAGAACATATGGGCAGACATGAGCATGTAACTCCCATGTGTTGGAGCCTCCCATGTGCTATTATCTCTGCACAAGCTCACATGCAGCCCTAGTCTGAGAGCAGATGCCAACAAATAGCTAGAGGTATATAGCTAATTTAGGGCTCAAATTTGTGGTGACAAAGGTAGTGACACCTATATAAAGGAGTGACACCTATAAAGAGCAGAAGCTCAGTCTCAAATGGCCATCACCAAATAGGTGCTTGCTTTATTTTGAACCTACCTGAAGAGCCTCAATCCCTGCTAGTGCTGGGTCTTTGTTATGGTGCCTTCTGATTCCCAAGAGGAACCCCACATCCAAGGAGGAAGAAGCATCCCTCAAAAATAACAGTGCCTGAGAACCGGGTAAGTCATTACAAAGACAACCAAAGCAGTTCTTATATGCTGCCTAGAGTCAGTCAAGTATTTCCTTGCCTGTACAGCCTCACTTGGCTCTGCCTGGGGAACTTGCACCCCTGCCCTGCCAGCCGGGCTTGCACAGCCCTGGGAGCCAGAGAGCCACCAGCAGAGATGCACAAAGCCTGGGAGGATCCGAGGCAGCAGGGAACCCCACCACAGCTCAGCCTGAACTCCGCTGCCTTGCCTAGCCCCAGCTGACAGCCAGCAAGAACAAAACCCACCTCTGACCTGCCGTGCCCCCAGCAGCTTTCCACACAACACAGCTTTTCCCTCTCCACCCCGGTCTGAATTAATTCCCTGATAACCCTTCCCACACTGCAGCCAACAGTCCGAGGCTCTCTGCGGTTGCCCCAGCAACGGGAGGCTCCCACCACTGCCCCTCATTGAACATTGACATCCTCAAGCTGCTGCTGCTGCCAGCAACAAGTGGAGCAGAACCTCCCATCCCGCCAAACCCGAGGCACAGGGACAGGGTGGCTTGTGGGGGGTCCCTGCCTGCCCAGTGCAAGCCTGGCCCACACACGGGCACACCCCAGAGCCAGGTGGTAGCTGGGAGAGGAGCTCAGAACAGCATCCCAGTGGGTCATGCAGTGCCCAGAGCTGTGGCACAGACAGTAGGGTTTCCTTTTGGGCCTATGGCTAGTCACAGCATTCCATGTCCAGTGCCCACACAGCTATCTGTGCCCAGGCTCCTCCTTCCATGGGTGTCAAGCTCACCTCACTTCTCCCTTGAGCTTTTATTTTTAAGGAAACTTTTAGATGGAGGCTGGAGCTAGATAGCAATTGGTGAGGAGGAAACAGTATAGTAAAATGTTCTGCCAAGAGACCACCTGGCCACACCACCTCTGCACAGCAGCTCTGTCTGCCTGAGAAAGGGCTGCAGGCACCCTGAGACATTGTCTGGGCACCGCTGCCAAGTCACAGCTCTGTGTCCCCACCCGCAAGAGCTACGTGTCCTCTGTGCAAGCTCTCACCACCAAGCCCCAGGAGACATTCCCAGGGGGAAAGAGGGAATAGGCACTGGCCCCATTTGCCAGGGTTGTCCCGGGTGACTATGTCAGAGCTAGGACCTTGTCCTCATTCCAGCACAGATCTGGGACATGCACCATCTCTATTCCCACCATGCTGCTGTGGGGCTTTACCTGCCCACCATGGCCTCTCCCCAGGCACTTCACATGCCCCAAGCCCCAGCCAGCCTTGAAGTGCAAGGGAGACTGCAAGCCCCCAGTCTGCACTGGCAGAGCACAGCAGTAGAGGACAGGAGGAGGGATGGGAGAGGAAAAGCTGAGGGGGTGCAGAGCAGCTCCAGGAGGTGCAGAGACACAGCAGAGGCGAGCGAGGACAGGAGTTAATACACAGCAGGCAGGCAGGCAGGCGACAGAGCGGGAGAGCAAATAGCAGCAGATCAGGGAAGACCTGGAGTCAAGCAGACAATTAGCAGAGAGTCTGCAGAGAAGAGACACAAAAATAATTAGGGTAAGTGGTGCAGCTGAAAAGAAATGATGGCATGAATAAAGCAGGCGCAGGTGCAGTCAGGAACATGGCAATTGGGTTAATATGGGAACATGGTAAATACTGGCAATTGCATAAATGTGATAAATATTGGGTAAATATGGGGAAAACTGTTGAACTGGTTTCCTGTTAGAAGGTGCCACTGCAGCAGCTGCAGTCCCACTGCACAGGTGGCAGCAGCTACAGAGGGAACTATTCCCTTCTCAGTGGTGGAAAAATTTGCCAAGACATACCACAGCAAGAGGCCCTGGCATGAGACACTGCCCTGAGGGGAGGCTGGAACGCATAGGAGAGGAAGTGTGGCCTTGTAAATCAGATACTTGTCCAAGGAAGCTGCTGTGAGATTTATTGGGAGCGCATGGCTCTGCAATGAGTTCCTCTGTGCTCTCTCTGGTCGGAGTAAACTTTATCCTTTCTTCCCATCCCTCTCTTCAATTGGAGAGAGAAACGGCAGCAGCCCCTTTTGGAGATCAAAGTTTTAGCAGGCAACAAAGACCTCCAGGGAGGATGTTGTCATGGCTACCTTAGTAACCGAGGTCTTTTAATCACACCAGCCTCCTTTGTGAGCAGCGTGTGGCTGTCGCTGGCAAATAAGGAGAAAAAGAGGGGCAAAAAACCTTGGCAACAAGTAGCACTTGTAAATGGTGTGAAATAAATAACTAGAAGTAGGCTTGGCTAGGACGAGGGGGACTGGAACCAGAGCACAAAGCTGGCAGCACAGTGGTCTGGGGCAGTGGAGCAGCACTTAGCAGGGACAGGGCGAGAACTTTGGGGGTAGGATGACACCAGCAGCCTTCCTGCATCATCGGTTTTCCTGGATTTATAAGTGGAGGGCTCCTGTGTCAATCACTTCCTTTGCCTGCTAGCACTACGTGCCTTTGGTCACGAAGTCGCAGCTCAAGGTCGGCAAGACCTCGAGTTGCTTACAGCCATCTCCCAGCTGAGATCTGTCCCCCTCATCCCCAACACATGGCCAACAGCACTGACATCTCTGCCAACTGCTGTGACCAAGTACTGGCTTGGATGCTACTGGCAGCTCTCAGTGAAACAGAGCAAAATCCAAAAACCAACATCTTGTAAGAGAAAATTTTGCCAAGAACTTTTCAATCTCCGAAATCATGTCTACTTTTATAATACAGTCTCTCCTGGCACAGAAGAGACTCCAAACCTGGCTATATTTATACCAGATATTGAGTCACTTTGCTGAGTAAGAACTGCCTTATTAGCATTGCACACCATACACACGTCCCAGTAGAGATTTATCCTCTCTGAAAGCCAACACATGTCTCTATTAGTGCATTAATTACTGTACACTATGCTGTGTGTGTATGTATCTACATTCTTTCCTACCTATGGATGCTAGACTTCACAAATTTTGGATTTAGCCTATATTATATTGCCTGGTAATACTAAGACTACCAAACTCCCAAAGCTGTCAGTTTCCCAATGTTAAGTGCTAGCTGTCCTTGGAAATGAACAGAAACCTCAAGTCCTAATTGTTATTTAAAGCATAACAATGGGAGAAGCTGAAGGCTCTAAAAGATTTATCTGGGGAACTATAGGCCTGTCAGCCTGACCACGGTGCCAGGGAAAGTTATGGAACAGATCACCTTGAGCACGTACAGGACAACCAAGGGGATCAAACCCAGTCACCATGGGCTTAGGAAAGACAGATCCTACCAGACCAATCTGATCTCCTTCTATGACCAGGTGACTCACCTAGTGGATGAGGGAAAGGCTGTGATGTGTCTGCCTGTACTACAATAAAGCCTTTGATAGTGTCTCCCACAGCATTCTCCTGGAGAAGCTGCAGCCCATGGCTTGGACAGGTGCACTCTTTGCTGGGTTAAGAACCGGTTGGATGCCTGAGTCCAGAGAGTGGTGGCGAATGATGAGACATCCAGTTGGTGGCCGGTCACTAGTGCTATCTCCCGGGATCCTTACTGCGTCCAGTCCTGTTTAATATCTTTATCAATGATCTGGACAAGGGGATTGAGTGCACCCTCACTAGGTTTGCAGACAACACTAAGTTGGGTGGGTGCTGGTCAACAGCAGCTGAACACAAACCAGCAATGGGTCCAGGTAGCCAAGAAGGCCAATGGCATCCTGGCTTGTATTAGTAATAGTGTGGCCAGCAGGACTAGGGAAGTGATGGCCCCTCTGTACTGGACACTGATGAGGCTGCACCTCAAGTAATATGTCCAGTTCTGGGTCTCTCATTTCAGAAAAGACATTGAGGGGCTGCAGCATGTCCAGAGAAGGGTAACAAATCTGGTGAAGGGTCTAGAGAGTAAGTCATATGAGGAGCAGCTGAGGGAACTGGGGGTGTTTAGGCTGGAATAAAGGAGGCGCAGGGGTGATCTTATTGCTTTCTACAACTACCTGAAAGGAGGGTGTAACCAGGTGGGCGTTGGACTACTCTCGCAGGGAGCTAGAGAGGACATAGCCTCAAGCTGTGCCAGAGGAGGTTCAGGATGGACATCAGGAAGAATTTCTTCATGGAAAGGATGGTCAGGCATTGGAACAGGCTGCCCAGGGAAGTCACCATCCCTGGAAGTGTTCAAGAAATGACTGGACATGGCATTTAGTGCCATGGTCTAGTTGACATGGTGGCGTTCGGTCAAAGGTTGGGCACAATGATCTTGGCAGTCTTTTCTAACCTTAATAATTCTATGATTCTACAATTAATTATGAAATAATATTTCACTGATCTATAGTTTGTGTAGTATTACCTGTCAAATTGGATGGAAAAGAAAGCAGGCAATAGCTGTCTAGCAAGGCACATGGATCACTAACCAAAGTAGCAAACCAGCAACTGGAATTAGTGGAGACATTTCCTGCCTCTTCCAGAAACTTGGCAGGTCCTTGGAAATAAAGCCACTGTTTTGTGAAGCATGTCTAAGCTATGTAAAATGTCAGAATGCAAACACTGTCGAGGTTGCACAGACCTACACATTTCAGGGTAGCCAGCTGTGCCGAGCTGTACCTACAGCCACTGCTCTATAGCTGTATCTGCTTGGGAAGGAGCAGTAGAGCTGTTTCCACAGGACCCTGCACCTGCTTAATAAATTCTGGTTCTTGGAAAGGCTTACTGGGTTATATGCATCCCATGCAATTAATGCACTGCCTCCTGATGTCAGCCAGGCACATGTGGCTAGGATGGGGTATCCTCTGACACTGCCCTGTACCTCCGATTTAAAGGTTACTCCAGACACCCTGCAATCACTGCACTGGTACACGTGCAGTTCCCTTCAACAAAGGCTGCAATGAATTACTTTAATGAAATCCATTGTCACATAAAAAGCAGCACACAGGGGCTACAGGTAACAATTTGACATAGCACTGTCTGTGTTTCAAGAAGCAGGACACTAGCTGCTAGCTAGTATGACAGAAATGCAGACTTCCTTAAATTTAGGATTCAGCCTTTTTGATTCAAGCAACTTATTTTAAAAAATAAAAATGTATAAAGTTGCAAATGTATTCACTAGCCCAGCTATAACGTCAGCAAAGGTTCTACATTTCTAGTAAAACACCTGAGTGCAGAGAGCATCACTTGACTCCTGTTGTGGAATTGCTAAGCTCTGTACTAGTCTAGTCCTGATGCAGCAGAAGCAGAGTTCAAACAGTTTCCAGCATACTACAGCCCTTTTGGAGATTCCAAACACCATCAAAATACACAAATATCACAGAATCATAAAATCATTTAGGTTGGAGAAGAATTCTGAGAACATTGTGAGACCTTTGACCAAATATCACCACACCAACTAGTCCATGGCACTAAGTGCCACAACCAGTCATTTCTTGAACATTTCCAGAGATAGTGACTCCACCACCTCCCTGGGCAGTCCATTCCAATGTCTAACAACTCTTTCCATGAAGAAATTCCTCCTGATGTCCAACCTGAACCTCTCCTGGCACAACACAACTCGAGGCTATGACCTCTTGTCCTGTCACTAGTTGCCCAGGAAAAGAGGCCAACCTCCACCTTGCACCATCCTCCTTTCAGGTAGTTGTAGAAAGTTATAAGATCTAAAGTATATGTTTTATATATAATAAATGTGTAATAGTACTTTTTAAATTTAAATTCTCTCCTTACTCTACAGGAGGTTCACTACCAGCCAATCTCCTTCTGTGTTTCTAAGGCACAGAGGTAACCACCTCTCCCCCTTGCCTGCATGGATTCTGTTAGAGAAGGTTAAAGTCCCTGACTCAGCAAAAGCTACTGAATGGTCTTTTCAGCCAAGCACATAATAAGCACATGCTTAACATCAGGTATGCTTTACAAATCCCATCAGCTTTGCTAAGCACAAATGGATACAAAAAAAATGCTTATATGCTTTTCTAAAATAGGCCTCAAATGAAGACAGCACATGGGATTCTCTGATGCTACCTAGAGCAGACCAGCAGCTCTGTGTGTCAACATGACACATCCAGGTGACAAAAACACAACATGCAATCCCATCATGACCCAAGCTGACTGGCTACTTCAGAGTTCACTGCAAGTCTCTGTGATTGCTTTCCTAAGAAAAAATGAAATACTGTAATTTGCTCAGGTTTTAATTTTGCTCCAAGCTGTGATAAAGCAGATTTTGACCCATTTTTACTGGTGTGACTCACTGTATAAAAGAAGGACCCTTACTTGTAGCTAAACAAACTTCCATTAATTTAATGAAGTCATTAGGTATCTACCATTTTTGCCTCTCAGACCTTTCAGTTTCTGTGTGCTGTCAAACTGCCCTGTCCAGCAATATCTTTCTCTAACCTAAACATACCTTTCATCCCCGCATTAATAAGAAACCATTAGAACGGATAGTTCCCTATTTCCTTTTCCCTTCTGAATTTTCTGTCACCCCAATGACAACAGGAGTGGGTAGAGCCTCTGCTCTATTCAAAATTCTAATTTATGCTTAAATCATGCAGCAACCCAAAAATAAGCAACGTAAACTATATTTGCAAGACCACTGTCAGCAGGGAGCAAACAGCAACGTGCTGTGGGAATCGTAGTGTCTCTTGCAGACACTATCCCTCTGCTACTCCAACCTCTCTAACAGAGAATCCAGGTTCCTCCATCCAAAGAGCAGCAAAGAGCAAAGCAGCAAACAAAAGCTTTTTACCACATGTCTCCTGGGACTGCAGAATCACTCCCATCTACATCTTTACTCACTGTCTCCCTCCAAGCAGTAGCATGGAATAAAAGAATATCCCAGAAAATGCCAGAGTATTAAGAAATGGTATTTTCACCACTGGCTGCTTCGTCCTTTAGCCATCAATGGGGAGAGATAAAGGAAAAGGAATAAAATGTAACAGCAAAGTCAGAAGGAAAAGAATAAGCTGGGAAGGGGGGAGGGAAGGAGGAAAACATGTAGGTAACCCTGGATTCACACCGAAATCTGGAATGTTGCTCTGTACACACTACTCAGGAAAAGAAATACACACAAGCTGCACCTAACAGCATGAGGCAGAACAAAACATGCCCACAAGAAGTCTGCTTTCATGCTGCTGCCAAACTTGGCAGAGTGCTGCACACAGTGCAAGGTCAGACCCACAGGCTGAACAGAAAAGTAGATGTGGTCAAGGGTAACACAGTCTAGGCTACATGTTTCCTCCCAACATAACCACAACAAATCAGGGACAGGGACATCAAACCAGCTTCAGAGGAAGAGATTTCTATGTTTTCTCCCCACATAGGCTTCTGTATGATCTGAAAGACAGATTCTCCCTGTTACCATGGCACTATTTCATCACTGCTGTCTGAGCACAGTTGTAGACACACAAGAGGAAGACACGAAATCCTGGACAGGAAGGTGAAGAAGGGACAAAAATTCAGCAGCTCGTTACCACACCTCTGGAGAGGACATGTAACAGCCACAACTGCCACCTGGCAGAGATAACCTCATCTGAACTCACACAGGTCGATCTTGGGCCTGTTATTAACTGGCTTATGATCCACAGCCACACTATGGATTTAAACAGGGGTATGACACCGTTTTCTGGAGTGACCAGGCTGACTTTTCACTTTCTGACCTTTCACCCCAATTGTCCATTGCGTGACTGACATCAGAAGGGATGAGGAGAGCCAATGGCACTGTTACAGTCACTCACCCATTCAATATGATTTACTTTGTGATGATAACTACAGGTCCAAATATAAATGCCAATTAACCTCTGACCTGAGGCAAGAGAGGCAAGCACACTTGACAGACATGTTCTGTTGTATTCCCCCAACATATCAGCTATACACTATTGACCTCAGCTTTCTAACATTTCCTTCACAGAATGTACAGTATCTGTACACCCAAGCATGTTGACCAGACAAACATTGGTGTCAGCGGGTCTTAAGGTAAAGTTGGGAAAAACTCATCTTACTCTCCTGGGGGATCTAGGATTGAAGTACTACAGCTGGCTCAACGAATGTCCCTGAAAGGCCCATTCCATTCTGATTTTCTCCTCGGCACATCAACGAATGTCCCTGAGAGGCCCATTCCATTCTGATTTTCTCCTCTAGCTGGGATGGGTGCTTTTCTGAGTTTTACAGTGAGACGGACTGTGGAAGCCACCACTGAAAGCTAACCCTGCAAACAGGAAAGAAACTGATCTTGCTCACTACACTGCTCAAGAGAGCTTAAGGGAAACAGAGCCAAGCACACATACCACAGAGAGGGCAGGACCTTTTAGTGGCAGCACCAGCTCAGACCTGATTAGAGTCACTGTGAAACTGTACCTACAACTGCACAAGTATTATTAGGCAAACCAAAAAACTGACACACTCATGCAGATAAACACAGTACTTCTTGACATCCTCACAGGTCAGAAGAATGGGACAAAGAGAATGTCAAAAGAGTGCAAAAATCATAGCATTTGATGTCTTCTGGGTGTCTATTTTTAAAAGACCCTGTCTCAATTGTCCATTTTGCTGCAAGTTTATTGTTTTATGCCTTAAAAGCAAGGGTTCTGACTTTCCATAGCCCTGCACTATCTGCAGTCATTTACGCCTGTGTAACGTGTGAGAAACGTGGGTGTAAACATTACTATTCTGGTTTGTTAGCATTTGCCACCCACTTTGCCTAGGTGTGAATGACAGCACAAGGTGCAATGCAATGGTGAAGGTACTGCAGAGACTGTTTTACAGAGATCTTACACCCATAGTAATATGGTGCACAGACAGGCAGAGAGAACGAGAGAGCAGAAGGAAAGATACACGAAGTATCTGCTGAAAAAGTAGTCTGGCAAGAGGGCTCACCAAGCACAAGCAGCTCCACTGACTCTTCATTCTTGCCCTCCACATCATCCGGTGTGATAATAAGGCAGTAATAGAGCCCACTGTCTCCCCACATCAACTTCCCAATCTGCAGGTCTGCATCTGGAAGGCAAAAAAGAAAAGTTAGGCTTTCCCTCCAACACCTACAGGAATAATGAAGTGTTGAATGCACTGGGTCCACCTCTGTGTCCCAAATCTATTTCATTACCTTACTAAGAAGAGGGGCTAATCTTATTCAGACTATCACAGTATTCAAGAAAAAACCCAACAGACTCAGGACTCTGTAGCGGTAGGTGGGAAGACCGATAATGCTGCAGAGGCAGCTCACTCTGCAAGTGCCAGAGCAGAAGGGGTAACTAATGTCACTTTCTGCCACCTAAGGCCTGGGGTCCCAACACAATTCATGTCATGAAAGAAGGACAGCATCTTCCCTACAGCACCTCAGTCATCTGCCGAAGAGGTTACATGGAGACAAAGGTAAACACTCCTCCTTGCTGAGGCTCTCCACACTAAGGTCTCCAGTACTGGTTAGGTGGTCTCCTGAGTCAAGCAGAAACCTTATACTTTTGAGGGACAAAGTTTCTCACACAGCCTTCCAGACCAACGTGTTCAGAGAGCCCGCCACCCCCTATCTCCACCCAATGTGACTTTGCCCCTCGGAAATGTCTTCCTTTCACACTGCCCAAAGCTGTGTGGGTTTAGGTTCATGACAGGGTAAGCTGGTGAAGTTCAGGGCTGAGCAAACATGAATAATGTTGGTATTTCAGAACTGGGAAAAAAAAAATCAGCGGAATTTGTAAGGATGAAAAACCTAGCCTGCAGAGACTGAATTCATATCTCTCTTGCTGGCACCCTTTTGTTAAGGAAAATCTATATACAGACCAATATGCAGAAGCCAGGAATAAAAACCTTCCACTTCACTGAAGGGGAAAAAAAGAATTCTGTATCTGGGTTGAAGACCTACATGGAGTCAAATGAAGGGAAGTGCCAGAGAAAATTACCTTTGGGTCTAGGGTTGGTAGGCTGAATCCTAAATGTCTGACATACAACATCTCCCTTCCCACAGCCTTTTCTAAGGGGATCAGGCAAACAGTTACTGCCAGACTCCAGTAACCCAAACTGCTAAGGGTCCATTCCAGCCCCCCCCCCAAGCATCATTGGGGTAGGAGAGTTACCGTGGACAATGCTGACATCTCTTTCCTTGTAGAAGTCCCCTATAGTGATGGCAGATCCCTGTTTGGAGGCCACGACACGGACTGTCCTCCTGCTGTCCACACAGTCCAGGTAGGGATCCCAGTCCAGGTTCCTCTTGCTCATTGTTTGTAAACCAGAAGTCACCATACCCAAAGCTTCTCCCATCCGGTCCTGGCAGTAAGATTTATACCTCCACTGTACCACGGCTGGTTGGGTGGAAGAAGTAGAGAAATGGCAGCGAAGCAGAGCAGGCTGAAACAACATGGCAACCTTCTTCTTCTCAGGCACAGTGACCTGCAACCCTTCCACCTCAGCTAAAAGACAAAAACATAAGTATCATATGCCTTGGCACTGCTTGAAGAGGCAGCCACTGCATTTAATCATAGCATGATTCTCCCCACATACGTAAAATTGTCCATCTGTTTCAGGTGCTAGGGTGCAATATTCCTCAATGTATGTACGCACGGATGTTGGCAGCAGAAATAAGTTTGCTTTTTTCATAGTCTACAGCTACAAAGCAAAATACAGCATGATGGGGCTGAAGGCCCAAATGTAGCATCCTTACGCTTCGTAGAGGCCCCAATGCGTGGTGTGATGATTCATGGCTTCTGTGGCAGGTTCACAGATAAGGAAGAGGTATTTTAGGGACGGCCATGCTCCACTTCTACAGCAGGTCAGTCAAGGGCCCAGAGCCTGAGTTTGTAACAACCCCACTGCAGAAAATAAGTCATCCCCCTCCCAATTTCAGTGGCATCACATCTCCTCTTTGAAAGTCAGGCAACATGCAGTGCTGGCCCAGCCTGTTCTGCACTGGTGCCCAGTTAGTGCTGCTTGCTCTGCCAAACTCTAGAGATGCATGAAGGAGCAGATCCAAATCACACAGCTCCTCCCAGAGCTGGCAAGTAGCACTGAGAGAAATTGCTCCATGTGGGAGGTGTGGAGAAAAATGCCCCAAACACTCGAGTTTTTCACATTTCCAGGGAGGAAAGGGATCTCAACATGTAATGTTTATCTACCAGCTGACAGCAGAGCTGCAGCCTGGAGCTGATGCATTAAGGGCTCAAAGAAGACCCATGGGGCTGCTGCTGCATCCCTGTGTAGCTTAGGGAGAAGCCAAAGTCAGTGAGCAATGTCAGCGGAGCCCTCAGGAGAGTGAAGTACTCCATCTACCCACAGGGGAATGGCTGAGACCTCCCCCACATGCCGTTCGTTGCTTCCCTCCTTGCGCTGCAGGCAGCAATGACTGAGAGCACTTACACAACACTGGAGAAAGGGAAATAGATTCTGCACTGAAAATGTTCATGATGATAGCTCCCTACTCCCAGTTACCATACAGCCCCAGGCCCAGAGCAGTGCACAGTGAAAAAGAGGAAAAGACACAAGCAAAGGAAAAAGTTTACACATCTGGAGAAAGGACTGATGGACTTGGGGAAGATTAGTGAGGAATGAAAGACTGAGGACAAAGAAAGGCTTCTTAATGTCAGGAAGCAGTAGAAGAGAAAGGAAAATGCCAAGAAAGAAGAAACCAGAGTAAGGATAAATTGTCATGCTAAGTATAGGAAGCAGAAGGATAATCAGGACGACCATCATGGAAGCTCACATTCAGCTGCAAGAAGCTGCAGCAGGTGTCTCAGCCCAGGTTGAAATAATTTCAAGGGGCTGAAGTCAGGTTGCAGGAGATTAAGAAATTATGTAGAGAGGAGAGGAAACGGAGTCAGCAAAAATAACCCACCCACTCCAGAAAGCAGAGATGAAAAGGAGATGGAAGTTGGCAAAAGAATGTGAAATGACAGGAGGCATCTTTAGAATGGAGGGAAAAAAAGAATAGACTAAAGCACTGGAGCTTGAAGCAGACAGAGAGCAATAAATGCATCAACAGTATGACAACAGGAGGCATGAAGAGACAAGGTCAGGCTGGAGACAGCTGCAGACCTGAAAAGCAAAAGCAAGCAGAGATTGCATGATCAGGATTCAGAACCAAAGGAAAATGAAAAGGCTGGAACAATAGTGAATATTAATTTTAACAAGTTATCAGTGTCCAAACTATAAATCATAACAAACTCTATAAATACCAGCCAGGGGTTAAAAACACAGTATGGACAGAACCTAGGGGAAAGCATGTATCAGAGGCAAGACAGTCACTGATGCTAAGAGCTACTGATCTTGGCAGGATTTGACCCTAGGGACTACTCTGTGAAGGCCTGAAGTGCACATGGGTGCCATGGCATTTGCACAGAAATGCTGTATTATGCATACAATGAATACATGACATTATATGTATCGTACTTGTGCCATGTGGAAGCTGCACAGAAGATACTAGTTTTGCCAGAAGTGCCTGGACTCAAATCCAAATGCTGAAGTGTGGGTGTTCTCCAGAGCACACCAAACACAGATGTGTTCTCCCACAGGAGAGGCAGAGGCGTGAGGCAGCTCCTGTACTTTCCAGAGGCATAGGCAAGGAGATAATTCAGGAAGGGGCAGCTGGGACATTTCTGCCAGGCCTCTTTTCCCCAGGTACCAAACATAGGGGCCGTGCAGCACTAAGGGAACATCACCACCTGCTCCTCAAGGTGATCATCCAAGTGGTGATGTTTCATTCTCTCCTCTCCAGAGATTCCTGCTCTCTGGGTTGCATCTGAATGCAAGAGACATGACGAATGCCTTGAAAAACAAACGGGTCCAGGTCAGACCTGTATCTGGCAACTCTATCCCTGACCCCTCACAGTCTGAGGCCAAAGCCAGCATGTGACATGAGCTGACCAAGTGACTCATCACGTTACCTCAGCTTCAGGGATAAAACAGTGACACACTGAATATTTAAATCTTTCCCTTGTGAACAAGTCCCCTGCTTAGTAAACACAGTGCTTTCAGCTAACCATGCACCATAGCCCTCCTTCCCTGTTAATGAGATTAATGAGTTTGGCAAGCCAGGGACTGCTTTAATAAATGATTAGCTGAGCTTTAGCAAATTCTCATCTGACTAACTTTCCCCACCATACCCCCATGTGAATGTCTATATCAAGAAAAGAAAAGCAGCTTTTGGGAAAACAGAGGAATTCTTTTTCTACCCAAAAGCATTTTAGAGACATGCAGAAAATTGTCTGCCACCTTCTATATCCTATCCCAAGCTCTTTATTAACTTCTGAAGTATTATTTTCGGATTCTTTCCAGAAATAGCATTTAAGAGCAACACAGTGCCTCCGATTGAGAGACTGGAGCAGTGGAAACTTTGGATCTATTTAAGTCAAATTATATATAATTATATATGGCTGAACTGGGAAATTATACACCTGTTATTTCCTCTGCTAAAAAAAAAAATTATCGAAATTGATTCATTTAGCTCATCACTGCTGTAAGTGTCCATCAAAAAGGCTAACAGGATGTCTGACTGCTCAAAGACAAGACAGTGGGTTTATACTGACCAGTGATGTCCATGCACAGGAATTATAGTGGTCTGCTTAGGACTTCCTCAACTTCAAGAAGAAACTTATGACCTCAAAAAGCTTCAAGAGACTAGACAAGATAAGAAAAGTCTCAAACACACCACAGGACAGAACTCTGGGTTGTTAACACAGCAAAAAAGAGTGAAATAGGTGAAAAAATTATGATAAGTTTAGTGGCAGCACCATGGTAGCTCTTTGCCTAGTTTAATACAAGTAGGACTAAAAAGAAACTGAATTGTGCTGTGCTATGTTTTGACTAATGCACACAGAGCAAGATTAGCCCTTACTTCAAAATCATCGTGGAAATGCAATTCCTGCACTCCAGAGAAGCAACCTGTTCATTGTGAATTTCACAAGGTTTGAAGTTTCACAAAAATCTACCTCGTGGGAGTCTCATGACTACGTGACCATTTTGGTTTCCTTCTTTCTTGTTCTCCTAAATCCTCAGAAAAAAAGCTCTGAAAATACTAATCAAGTGCATCTCAAAAACACAGACATCTTTGGTCTCAGAAAATAAAGAGTCTACGGTTTTGTGTGCCTGTGCATATGTATATATACACTCCCAGAGACAGAGCTTAAAAATAATCACATTTCAGAAACATAATTGTATGGGGTTTGTCTGTTTCTCATTGGCAATGTGCATTTGTCTCCTTTCCCTGATTCTTTTCCTGAACTATGCTCAGATTATGCATTCAAACTATGCAATCAACATTACACACAAGCTATCACTAATACATTTCAGTGGTGATTAAAGAAAATTCCAGGAAGTGATTACAGAGGGGATATTTGTAAGGGCGCATTTGAGCCTTGTAAGCCTGATCTTCCTAAGCGCCTTCCATGAAAAAAGAGAAAAGGCAACTGAGTAGTGACAACCGAGGCTCTTGCTTTGCTCTTGCCCTCCAGAGAAGCCTATGTCTCCCTAAGGTGAAATGAACTCCAGGAAGATTTAGCTTCACCATGCAGCCTTCAGTCAGCCTTTATGAATAGAATGGTTTGGATTGGAGGAGACCTTAAAGATCTTGAAGTTAGAATAAAACTGATCTGAAGCACCAACCCCCATAAGTAATGGCAAAGCCAAATACTTCAGTGTAACAGGTCTCAGGCTGCATCCTTCTGGTGCATAAAATCTGAGTCCAAGAGAAGGCAGCACACTGTTCTTCAGGTCAGCATGGGTCTCCCTATCTGTGCACGTGTCTCATCTCTTTCTTTGCAATTATTTGTCTCACATTACTACTTGACCGAGGTAGTACAGCTCATGCTATGAAACTACAAGAATTAC
This sequence comes from Acanthisitta chloris, assembly GCF_000695815.1. Taxonomy (NCBI): domain Eukaryota; kingdom Metazoa; phylum Chordata; class Aves; order Passeriformes; family Acanthisittidae; genus Acanthisitta; species Acanthisitta chloris. Next base: position 50,484 of record NW_008691901.1, read on the forward strand.
GTCCTCCAATTTTATGCACCTTTATAGCACCCGAGTGGGCAGTTGTGCACACAGGAGAATGGAAGTTGCTGGGCCCTGAACCATGCACCTCAGGAAAACTACTCCTAGACTATACCTAAGGGCTTTAGCAGCAAAGCATGGTTCATTGGCAAGAGTCAGTGTCCTTAGGCTAGTTTCTATCACCTCCCTAAACAAAATAAACTGTTGGGCAAAACAATGTTTTATCTTTGGGTTTTGCACCTTGGCTGCTATGCATCATTTAAAAGTGTTCTTTGTCCCACTGCTGAACACAAGCACACCATCCACACTTTCAAATGCAGATCAAGCCTGAATCAGGAAGTGCAAGATCTGGGCTTCAAGACCTCAAAGTCAGAGATGATAAACAGATGTGTAAACAAGTGAATGGAGAGCCAGTGGGATCACTGAGATTGTGTTGTACAGATTCTTGCCTACTCATGCTGGATGAAATCCAATCCATGCAATTTATCAGCAAAAGCCATCACCATCAGATTGAGTGCCTTAGGAAAATGAATTGGATGTCTTGGTCTGGTTCCTATCACGCTTGTGTTCTTAGCTATGTGACTACTAATTATCAGCTTTCTTGGCAGCAAGAAACCAATGCCTAAACAGATCAGCAGTAGCTGAGGTGAAAACATGCTACTGGTTTTTACAGTTCCATAGCAAACCCGAGAATTCCAGCTCTAGGTAAGAGAGAACAGAAAACGTTAACATAACCTGGAAAGGGGAAAACCCAAAGCAGCTGGAGAAAAGCAGGGCCTTGCACACCCAGCACTCACAGCACAGAATTCCAATACAGTAACACTTTATGTAGGACACAGCCCCAGCTGTGCAAACTGACTGCAGTCCACATTGGGCTAATTCCTTGCTCTTCCCATTCTCTGTCATGATGTTCCCCAGGTGCCCCAAGCTCCTGACTTTGGTCTCTTCACCAGCTTCCCTGTGCTCACTACACTCCCTTATGACCTGCCCCTTCGGCACATTCACAAAAGTCACCCTGGATGTTCTGGGGTGAATTATCTCAGCCTCCGCCACCAGATCAAAATCCACACTGTCTTATTACTGTCTGAAAGCTGTTACAGTCGTTAGATGCCTCCTGATTTAGAGTCTTGGTTCAGCATCCCAGAAATCATTCCCAGAACTATCGTTCAGCACTTGGTCACCACCAGAAGACTGACAACAATGAAAAAAAAAAAAAGAGAAGAGTCTCTCTGAGCCTTATAACACTAAGACATGACACCTGTCCTTGGGATGCCACTGGGATTTCCACTGGTGCCAGTCCCACTCAAGGTGACCTCACAGGAATAGAGAGTGAGAAAAACCTGAGATTTCTTCCCAGTTACACCATGTTTATGCCCTGCGAAATCTGGAAAGGGAAGTCAGATCAACACTTTAAATCAAGACAGATAAAACAGTCCATCTGTTTCCCTGTCTTTCCAAGAAGTGTGCTCAGATGGCCAGGAAACAGCAAAGCAGAACTGTGCTCCAGCATGGCCTCTCTGCCTGCTCTCCTGAACTGTGGCTGAGGAGGCAGAGATAGTAAATTTACCTTCTCTGCACTGTGCCCTTGCATTGCAGTGGCTCTTCTGCACAGGGAGAGTAAACAGCTACCGAGTGCTAAACTACTGGTGACAAATTACTTATCAGGGAGAAAAGATCCCATTTTAATGCGGACAGCCTTCTAATTGTAATCTTTACAACCTCAGGCGGAGTCATGAGGCGGAGAAGAATTGCTGCGCTTGTTCTGTACATAAAAGTGGAGTTCAGTCTCCAGTGCAGCACTTCACTTTGGTTTTAAACACATTAGAAACCACAGCATCAGTAAAAATAATAGTTAACACGAGGGAAGGATTCACTCCAGAATCAAGCTGCACTTGGTAGTTTACAAGAACCAGCTTTAGACAGGGACTTAAAGATACTTGCCAAATTGTACCTTCTTTTTATAGAATGGGAACACAGCCCCACACATATCCTAACCCGTGTGACCTCACAGGAAGGAAAAAAGGATGACCTGCTCTTCATCCATTTGCTGTTGTTATTAAAACACTAGCTTTAGGCATGTGGGAGAGCAGGGCAGGAGGAGGAGAAGCCAAACCAAATCCATTGTACCTCACCCAGGATTTTTTGAAATTGCAGTAAGAACTCACAATGCTCAAAACCAAACAAAAGATAAATGTGAGAGCCAAAAATTAAAGACAAACAAAGGACAGAAAGGAATTACTGCTGGGAGGAAAGGAACTGCAAGTGCTGATTAGAAATTTCTCAGCCCACCTCAAGGAGGGAGGAGGGGAGAGAAGGGGGGACGAGAGCCTTCTCCTTGTTCCCTTTTGTCTCCCTGCTTCCTCCCCATCCTGCACCCTGTCTCCTACCCTGGCCCCTCCACCTCCCAACCCCCACTTTTCTTTCACAGAGTGGAGTGTACCACTCTGGCTGGATTAGGTCTCCTTACCTTGATGCAGACCCTTTCATTCCTTTGCACAGCCACTGGGGAGAGGAAAATCTTGAATCCATGTTTGCTAGCCTCTCTTCCTTTTCTGTGCACACACACACACACACACGCTCACATTCACACACCTCTGCTTATTTGCTTCCTCTCGGCCATGGAAAAGGGCTATCGCTGGGCGGCAGCGGCTGGAGGGGAGCAGGCAGGCACGGCTGTCTCCATCTCTCAGCACACAGCTACGGTAACCTGTTGCCTGCCGGCTCTGCACAGCACCAGCGGCACGCAGTCCTGTCTCAAAATCCCAGGGCTAGAGGAAACTGCAAGGTCTTCCTACCGCAGCGGTACCTCTCTCTCTCTCTGCATCGACACTGCATGATCCGAACAGCGGTCGCTGCCAGTAATCGTCAACTACCTTCAGTGGAGGGAGAAAAGTGTGAACAGCCCAGTCGGTTTAGCTTGATGGAAAAGTCCTGATCTAGCCAGACGTGTCCAGATAAAGAAGTTCTTTAAAAACAGGGAGGAATGTAATGTCATGTTTATCTGCACCCTGTACTCCTTTACCAGCCCCTGGATGCTGTTTATCAGCACACTACTATGGTTAGTAGGAAAGGAGTGGTGGTTGTGGGTGCGCTGGCACTCCAGACCAACTCGGTGAAGTGGGATACATTTAGAAGCAGCTAAATGGCAGGGAGGGAGGGAGGGAGGGAGGGAGAAAAAGGAGCGAGGATGAGCTGGAAGCTGCCGAAGCCCCAGATGAAGCCGCGCAGTAGGCAGTCACCGGTGTTGCAATGCAAGACAGAGTGAAAAACCACGGAAAGGGGTGGGTGGGTCGTGGGAGAGAGGTGTTATGACTAAAAGCTGAATTTACTGCTTGCGAATCCTAAATCTGAATAGGGAGAGGGAAGAGGCTGAGGTCTCTTTTGTGGGATACATCGGTGGCAGTGGGAAATACAAGCCACCGATCAGAGTGAAAAACCACGGAAAGGGGTGGGTGGGTCGTGGGAGAGAGGTGTTATGACTAAAAGCTGAATTTACTGCTTGCGAATCCTAAATCTGAATAGGGAGAGGGAAGAGGCTGAGGTCTCTTTTGTGGGATACATCGGTGGCAGTGGGAAATACAAGCCACCGAT
>NW_008691901.1:54208-54420 GCF_000695815.1 Acanthisitta chloris
CAGATTTTGCCCCTGACCTGACAGGGCGCTCACTTTCTTCCCGATTCCCGTTGCCCCACCGCTCTCCTCCTGCTGTAATCCCTACCCTCTCCCTCCCTCGTCGTCCAGCTCTCGGACCCAGCCCCTTTTCAGCTCGTCCCCCCTGCCCTCTCCCCACGGCTGATCCCGCTCTGCTCCCCTCCCCCGGCTTAGGGAGGGAGGGCTGGCCCGAA
>NW_008691902.1:0-19421 GCF_000695815.1 Acanthisitta chloris
TATATATATATATATATATATATAGTTTGGTGGCTAATAATTCAGATGTCACTTATGATAAGTTACTCTGTGCTGTAGTGTGGCAGCAATACCAGGGAAGTGATTGTCCCTTTGTACTGGGCACTGTTGAGGCACCTCAAATGCTGTGTCTGTTTTTGGGGTCGACACTGAGGGGCTGGAGGTGTCTAGAGAAGGGCAATGGATCTGGGGAAGGGTCTAGAGAGTAAGCCATATGGGGAGCAGCTGAGGGAACTGAGGGTGTTTAGCCTAGAGAAGAGGAAGCTCAGGAGAGAATTTATCACTCTTTACAACCATCTGATAGGAGGTTGTAGCAAGGTGGGGATCAGCCACTTCTTCCCAAGCAACTGCTGACAGGAAAAGAGGAAAAGGCTTCAAGATGCATCAGGGGAGGTTCAGACTGGACATCAGGAAGAATTTCTTCCCAGAAAGGGTTGTCAGGCATTGGAGAGGGCTGCCCAGGGAAGTGGTGGAATCCTCATCCTGGAGGCGTTCAAGAAATGACTGGATGTGGCACTTAGTGCTCCGGTCTGGTTGACAAAGTGGTGATAGGTCAAAGGTTGGACTTGATGACCTTGGAGATCTTTTCCAGCCTTAATCATTCTATGGTTTGTTTAGTTCAACATCTGCTTTTATGTCCTCTGACAATTGTCTTAGCCCCTATTACTACCTAGTGCATGAAAAGCTGCAGAAGCACCTCTTGAGAGGCAGTTCCACTTCAGGTCATCTCTTCAAGTGTCTGTGTACCAACAGGCTGTACAGTGATGATGGTTTTATTATGTGATAAACTGGCTGGGAATATTTTTCCCCCTCATATGGTAATTCTTTTGATTGCATTATGGGAAGGGTTGGTTGTCTGTGGGGTTTTTTTTTTTTTTTGGTTGGTTTAATGAAGCAAAAATGAGAAAAGAAATCCTCTTTGAAGAATATACAGAAACCATGCAGTTGAACTGTTTGTTATGAATTTATTTTCAACCCTGGTGAGCACCCCAGAATCAGAGCTGGGCTCTTCACTTTTGGGTTCAATAATAATTTCTGATTAGCTCTATTTGAAAATGAGCTTCAGCTGGTAATTTGCACATACTAAAGCTCATCAGTCTTGCAAATCTAGTCAAGTGGTCTTAATATGGCAAGTCTCCAAGTGGAATATGTTCAAAAAGTGGTGGAAACTAGTGATTTGTTGCTGCATGTTGAAATTTTGCTCTTAATACTAAACACTGTGATCTTGCTAAATTTCATAGGAGAATCTTCCAGCAGCCTGAAAGAGAAACAACACTGCTGGTTACACTGGGGCAAACTGAGAGATCAGGACAGAAATCAGGAAAAAAAATCTCTTCTGCATGTTGTTTCCTCCCTACTGGATTTGAATCAGCAACTTCAAAGTAAGGATGGAAACAAGAAAACAGGCAAAAAATGGTTATGAGAAGAGTGTACTAACTAAATAGTCTAGGCCAAAATCTTTTCTGCAATGAACATGAAATAGCTGAAATAAGAATGGAGGAAGATTTGGACAAATTGAACCAAAGCACTTGGGAAGCTGGGGGTAGGTATAGAAATATACTTACTGAGGGGTTCCTTTAGTCCCAATGAAGTGTAGAGGTTAGATCTTCTGTGGTTGTTTCACTTGTGAGTCTGGTGTCATATTCTTGTGTGGTATTTTTGAGAACATGAAGTCTGGAGATAATTCCTTTTTATTTTTTTCAGCTCCAGCCCTCTATGACAGCAGGCAGTCATATTTATCATCATAGAGTCATCATAGAATCATAGGATTTAAAGGCTGGAATGGACCTTACAGATTATCTAATCCCAACCCCCTGCCCTGGGCAGGGACACCTCCTCACTAGATCAGGTTGCTCAAGGCTCATCCAGCCTGGCCTGGAACACCACCAGGGTTGGGGCAGCCACAGCCTCCCTGGGCAACCTGTGCCAGTGTCTCACCACCCTCACAGGAAAAAACTTTCTTCTCATATCCAACCTAGACTTTCCCTCCTTCAGTTTGAACCCAGTTTGAACCATCATGTAATCTCCCTCTTGAATTTACTGCTTGGGTTGCTTGGCCCTCTTAGTTGTATGGAGAGAACTTGTTTTAGTTTGGATTTAAGAGTCTTCTGATTTCCCACTCCAAATATTTTCACAGCCAGCTCTGTTCTTCTACCAGTATAATACTGGTGTTATAGCTTAAGCATCTCTCCTACTCCTTCAGTGTATACCACTCTGAAGTAATTATGCTTGGAGGAGGACAGTGTTTATATCCCTCCATTTACTTATGTGCATTAGAAATTGGATACAAACATAATTGAACAAAATTAGATGCATTTTCTCCCAAAGAGTATCATAGAGTAAAAAAAAAATGAATCATCAAGCATTTTTGTATCATAGAGTAAAAAAAAAAAATGAATCATCAAGCATTTTATTGGAGTTCTGTGTGGGATTTGCCTGGCACCTTTCGACACTTAATTTAATTTTTTTCATTTGATATTGAAACATACATGAAAATTCTTGGATAAAACACTGCTCTTCTCTGCATTCTTTCAAGCACACCTTTTAGAAGAATCAACTCTTTTGTGTGTATAACAATCCCTTTTATAACAGCTCTCTTAGAATTCAAGGGCAAACACTCATTTAGTAGTAGGCTGTAGATATATTATTTTGGTTTGGAAAGGTATGTGTCAGTGCACTTGTTATGATTCCAATGCTTATCCTGGCATTGGGGATCACCTTTTTAGTGCAGGAATGAATTTATAACCTCGGGAAATAGGGTGGAAAATTTGCCTGTATTGCTGTATTGTCTGCCATTCTAATCACATAAGCTGTTCATCAGGGCGTGCTAAGGTAGTGGTTGATTTTTACCCTAAAATATTCCTGGTTTTATATCTGCATTGCTTCCCTTATCAGCCCTCTACTGTTCTGTAGTCACACTGTCCCTGATATGACCATTATTTGTAGAACCTGCAACAGCCTCTCTCTGCCTTCTCCTTGCATCCTCTAAAGGACACAGATGCTGCAGGAGCCTGTGGAAATAGGAAGAGGAAAAATTATGCCTTAAAATTATGTCCTAAAGTTATTGCTCAGAAGCTGTCCTGCTAAGATCATTTTCCAACTTGGAAAGATGCTCCCATCCTTCTTTGTTCTTTTGTGTCACAACTTTGGTTTTAAAATAGCAGTAAATGTTAAGTTAATCTCTCCCTGAAAATCGCTCCTTAATGTATGTGTTCATCAGGGTAAAATACAGTACCCTAAAACATTGCTGGCACTGAGCACTGACAACAGGGAAAATGTCTAAATTCAGCTTAAATGAAGATTACAAGTTGTAATATTCTTTTAAGACAAGTCACTGGTGTAATATTCTTTTCTGATGCTTTGTAGCTCCAACAACGTTTGTCCACATCCTGAAGCTAAATTTTTGATAAATTTTTGCTGTTGATTTTCATATTCAAAGATTAGTGAAACTTAGGCAATCAAAGTAATGGGCATGATTGAAACTCTCTATTAAGATATTAGGCATAACATAGACTCATTATATCATAAAGTAACACTTATCTCACCTTCCTAATGCAATAGCATAGTGGTGTAATAATATTTTGCAAGTCATATTAAGGTTTCTAACATCTGTATGTAAATGGAATAATGAGTAGATGCTTCTTTTGTCTGGCTGAGTATTTCTGATGGGATATGAGATTCTGGTTGACCTATATACATGTCCTTTTCTGTGGTAATCAAATTTCTGCCACTGTACATCTGCCATGTTCATCCAGTGCCTGTTCCTTATTGGGATTGCCCATGGATTTTGAAGGCACTAAAAACATCTGTTTTTAAGGTTGCCCAGTTTTCTGTTTTAGATAGGTGTGTAGTATTTCAATCCTGAGCCACTTCCAGTGGCAAGAATTCATGTGGAATAAAAGATTTGGAATGAAAGCTTTATAAATGAAGACCTTTTAGTAGGTTTATACTTTTAAATTGTTGTCTCTGCACTTGGAATAGCCTAAAAGCACTTATTAATATTTGATGGCATGGTGAAAGCCCTAGGTATGGAGATTTATGGAACCCACAAATGGCTCATCTGGGCTATAACATTCCTGGTCCCTATCCTTTAACCAAAGCTTGGAAGGTGTAAAGGCAGTGGTGGTGAGGCAGATGTGTCCCTTAGGAGGGGCTATCCCTATGTGCACTCAATCTGATGAAAATATGCTTCTTTGCATAATCATTGTGATAACTTGTAGACTCTGCTGGCATGAGATGAAAGCATTTGCACTTCATTTAGTGAGCAATACAAGAAAAAAGGTCATTTTTTTAAAACAAGTTTGACTAAACTTCTAAAGATTCTCTACAAATGTTAACTTGTCACCTGAATCTGCATACTGGAGAAAGTTTTGTTACGTTTTTAACAGCCAGCAATAAGATCAGTTAGTATTTTTGATGGGAATGCACTATGATTTTCTAAGCTAATGATTTGTAAGAAATTAGATTTGGGGTCTGGAAAATTTGGGTTAAGGAAAGGTCAAGGAATTAAAAGATTATTATAGGCAATAAAAACCAGATGGAATACAACATCATGCAGCGAAGAGGAATTTCTGGCAGGGCATAGGATGAGTGAAGCACCCAGGTTAAAAACTGCATGTGGGTTTTGACATTAAATAGCAAAGACCAGCAAAGTAACTGGTTTCCACATAGAGCAAGCATGAGATACCTTCAGTCTTTTGTTTCCTTTGTGCAGGTGATTAGTTATTACTGCTCTCAGACTGATATCTGTAGTATGTTCTACTGCTATGCACGGTCCTCAGCCATATACTTTCCTCCGTTATTTTCCCATTGGGTGAGCAATTAAATGTATATCCATAAACCCTAAGCTGAGACACTAACCCACACAGCACCTTCACCTTATTTCTCTGTAAACTCATGAGCCAGATGTCCAGACTAGCTGCCCTTTGCCCACCTTCTTCCTCTCTATAACCTCTGTGTGGGGCTGAGGGTGTAGCTGTGCTGTGGTTGTATCCTGTGGCAATAGTGGCTGGGTGGGACATGGCAGGGCTGAGCTGTGAGATGTGCATTGTGCCATTGCCAGCTCAGCCTTACGCTGCTGTGGGAGAGGAGGGTGAAGGGATGGAGGTGCAGCGTGGCTGGAGAGCCCCGTGGACCAGCATTCACATGCAGGCAGCACCAGCAGCCAGGCAGCTCATAGTCAGACAGACCCATTAATCTGTTCAGCCTTGCTGCCTGTCAAAGATGAAAGTCAAACTTAACTGTGGGAGCACTGCCAGACTCAGGTCATCCTCATGCATACAGGCTCGTGCTAGAGAAGCTTGTGGCTTGCCCTGGGAAGATTAGGCAAGAGTGACACCATTATATTTTTGTTCTGCCTGTGCTACACAAAATATTGGCAATTACACATTTGTCCTGCTATTTAATTTGCTCTGATGATGAGATGATGTGTGTTGCTCATTCTTAATGGCTACGTTTCCTTGGTGCTTCTGCAGGAAATTATTAGGACAGTATCTCTTCAATTATGTAATGCAGATTACTTAAGCCTATGTATGTGTTGTTTGCTATAATGAGAGCAGGGATTAGAAGCAACATGTGTTCCAGGATAAAGGAAAAGCTTTGGACTGACACAGAAATAGTTTATTGTGACCTTATCCAGCCATAGGAGAATTTAGGTAAAGGTGAACTTTCGCTGGTGTTAACTTGTGATGGCTCTAGTGACTCCTTGCTTGCAGAAAGAGACACTGCTCTAATCAGTGAGAGGGAAAAACTGTCTAGAGAAAAATCTCTTGTTTCTATAATGGAGAAATCTGTAGGCTGGAACAAAAATATTACAAATTTGCATACCTGTTTGTTTTTATAAGGAGAAGAGGCAACACAAGTTGTATCAATGCACATAGAATGTGCCCTTGGATTAGGTTAAAGGTGCCCAAAGTGGGGAATGTTCCCCACTGGAGTGTGCAGTGATGTAGGGTGAAGGTAAGAGTGTCCAGTGAGTTGGCAGTGTGGAAAGTTGAGGCTAGAGCCATATCCCTGGCCAAGGGTATGCCAGCAGTGCAGATGAGGAGAGGTGCCTGGCTGTCCATACTCTATGCTCAGAGGTTGGTGGTGATATGGGATGTGCATAGAGGTGGAATCCAAAGTTGGAGTGGTGGAGTAGATGTGCACAGGTTCACAGAGACATCTTGGTGGGCTGAGCCTGTGGAGCAGTTGGGTTGGATGACCCTTCTGAGGCCATAAGGGAAGGGACTTGAGTCATGAGGAGAAAGGATGGAAACTCCTTCCACCCCCTCACATGCTCAGAATTTACTGCCAGTGCAGATTTTGAAGCTGCTGCTCCCATAGTTTGTGGTACACAAAAAGATGGAGTTTGGACTTTCCTCCTCAAAACACAGTACTGAACTTTGCAAGAGCACCTTAGTTTGGTCATTTTCACGGTGTGAAGTGGTTTGTGGTGATGCTTTTGGGTTTGGTGAGGTTTTGGTTGTTCTGTTTTGTTGGTTTTTTTTTTTTTTTTTTGGATATTTTTGTTTCACTTTGTTTAGCAACTGCAAAAATTGAGGCCAAAGAGAATCTTGTCATTATGGAAGCAAACCCAAAATGCTCTTTTTCCCCACCCTCACCAACAGACTATCACTTTCTTTTCTTAATTATATTTGCTATTGAGACTTGCTTCAGGTGTAATATGTCAAAAACTTCATTTTAATGTGGAAAATTATTTTGAAGTTCTAATTAAACAAATACTCAGTAAAGCTGCAATCTTTTTAATAACATTTTAAAAGTGAAGTGTCTTAAGATGAGCAAAAATGAGTTTAAAATACATTTGCCACTCATTTTCACAGTAAAATGATGATGCTTGGTGGTGGTCTTATTTTTTACAAGTTTTTTTTGAGGACACTTGGGTCTGTGATTGAGAAATGGCAGTGAAGTGAAGGTTTTGGATTTAGTTCTGTTGGCCTGAGTCTGGAATTCTGGTCTCTTAGAATGAAATTCTGACAGAAATGCTGCATGCATTTTTATAACAACAACTGTCTTGCCCTGCTTTCATTTTCATTTCCCCGTGTCCTGTTTTTCATCTTATTTCCCTCCCTTTCTTCTTATACATTTCACCTTCTTCCCTGTTTCACACAGAAGCAGAAACACAGCAAAAAGAGACAATTTGTGAGTCCTTTATATTGCAGTAAATTAAATGTTAGCAATGAGGGAAAAACTTTTGATTAGTTTCTGTGGATGAACTTCTGAGTTGAGAAAGAGATGAAATTAATTTACAGATGAAACATTAAACACCTCATCAGGGCCCGTGGATTTTTGTATGGCTTGTTCATCGAAGTATTCCCTGACCTAATTCTCTTTCACCAAAGATCTGGTTTTCCTTGCTCCAGTCTTTTTCCTTAGTTTCTGGGGCTTGGGATTCTAAAGGCTGATCTTGGTAGTAAAGACTGTGACAAATGAGGCACTCAGTGCCTCAGCCTTTTTGAATGAAGGTGTCCAAGTTTTTGACAGCCTTTTTCTGTTGATATGCAACTTTGCTATAGAAGTAAACATGTTTTCAGGCAAATATTTTTTGATCTGGAAGACATCTGTGATTAGAGAGCCTGCTGGAAAGAGGACACATCAAATGGGTCCTGATGGCTAATTCTTTCTTCTTGTAAAATAAAAGCATCTGCCAGGCTGTGCATTTGCTTTGGGTTTAGGTATTTTTTTGCTTTAAGGTCCCTCCTGCAGAATTTTGCACTGTCCTAGAAGACTCTCAGGTATGACATGGTCCAGATTTGGTACCTTTCTGCTTCTTCTCCTCCATCTTTTTCTTTCCCAAGTTGAAAGCAGCACCATTTTAACTTCGCAGAGCTAAATATAATGAAAAAGAATCCATCTGTTCACAGTTACTGGAGTTTTGTTTCAGCCACTAGTAAAGTGAGGACACAGGTATTAAGGGTATATTTGGCAAAAGGAGAAGTGTAGCTCTAACCATGTGGCATTATTATTCTACTGTAGTGTTTATTTCCTCTTAAACACATTTATTCTGTTTTCCTCTGGTTCCTATTTCTGCTTACCTCTTTCCTATAATCCTATTTTCCACATAAAATCTCTACTTTTTCCAACTCTTCTGTACTGTCAAATACACAAGTATTTGATTTTTCTGGGACATTTGGCCTCTAAATCAGTCCCTCTGTTTTGTCTGTTCATACTGAATGGAAAGTTGCTGACTTCCACCTGTGAGGTTGTATGCTATAAATATGATCAATAGCTGTTTGCATCCTATTATTTCTATTCCAGCTGTATTCCTCTGGACAGGATGTCAGATTCAGTGCAATGTGCTATGTTGTCTAATCAATAACAATAATAATGAAAATGCAGCTTTTTATCCTGGTGGCAGCTTCATGGAGGAATTTGGAAACCATTTGTTATCTGAATAGTGATGTGAAACCTTAATGCCAACTGTGCTGCATGTTCCCCTCAAGTTTTTAGTGCCTTGTGTGTCACCTTCCATTAAGTTTTAAGGTGTCATGCAGCTGCGTTTAAAGCACTTTATTTGTCCCTATGTTAAAAATTTGAGGCAAAGGAACGTATTTCAGCTTTCCTGTGCTGCCAGCGGAACGCAGGAAGAATCCAACTTTCCTTGGAGTTGTGCTCTAATTGCTGCTTATTAAAAATAATGAACTATCTTACTAGTTGTACTTTTCTGCTGCAGATTTAATTAGCGTTCACCTCCCCCCCCAACACAACCCTCCCCAACTCAGCTGACAGAGCTGAGAGGAGGGAAACCGAAGCAATTTGAAACCTTGTTAGAAATTTATGAAGTGCTAAAATGTTTTATTCCCAGAGGCTGCTTTGCCAGCTGTCACTGGTAAGCCATTCGCTGCCTGCCTCGGAGTGAGCTCGCCTGTGATAGCAGGGGGAGGCAGCAGGCCACAGCCAACATGAGCCTGTACATCGTTTGGCAGATTATACACTCTGTAATTAGCAGGAAGTAGAGTGAAACTAATTATTTTTCTCCTCAATTGGGCCAATGACATTTGAGAGGAGGACGGATGTGGTGCTGGATGGGAAAAGTTGTGGAGAGACCACAGAGGTGTTCCCCTCTCTGCAGCTGCTGCACCAGCAGCTGTGCTGGGAGGCAAGGAAAAGCACCTGGACCTCTCCCTTGTTCACAGGCTGGGGCCAGCAGAAGAAAAGCTGTGCATTTGCTCTAAAAAGCTGTTTTTTGGTTTGTGGATTGTGAGCAGTGGTCTGTGGAAATGGTCCCTTTTAACCATGGAAAGGTTGGACACAGTTTGGTGCTGTCGGTGACTCCTCAAGTGATGCTGTGTTGGACACGGTGCAGGTCTTCAGCAGTAATGTGCTTCTGCTGTCCTCTCATTTAGAATCATAGAATCAACCAGGTTGGAAAAGACCTCGAAGATCATCGAGTCCAACCCTAAACCCTAGTTTGTAATGGCTCTGAAAAGACTGATTTGGCTGCAAAGTGCAATTCTAGTAGTTTACATCTAGGAAAGTCTGTGGCAAAGGGTTAAGCAGTCTATTAGAATTTTTAGTTTTGATTTCCTTAACTAAAATGAAAATCAATCTGCTTCCATTTTACAGTTCTCATTTGCAAGCAATGCAGTCACCCCTTACCTGCACATTATAGGCTGCAGGTTGGAAACTAGATTTTTTTTTTTTCTTCCCTATCAGACTGACCTTTAAAGTTCATTTCTATCTGTGCATTTCCAAGGGAAGACTTTTGCAAGGTCAGTTCAAAGACCTTATTATTTAAGTGGAGTCCCTTGAAGTACAGTGCACGAAGAGCATACTGCTAGAATATGAACCACTAGAAAATGCATTAAGGGCATTTAGAAGCACAAAAATAGCTGCTGTTTTCTGCCTTTGATACCAGGTGAGCTTCAGTGTACTTAAAAAACAGTTACCATTTTTTTGGCTTTATATTTGGTTTCTTTTCTATAGCTTGATAAAAATGCTGCTTTATATATCAGTTACTAGGCCTAGATTCTGTTCTCCACCTCCTGAGTCATTTGGTCAGTCTAATTGGAGCAAGAAGTGTCAGTTTGTTGGTTTTTCTTTTTCCTTTCTATTTTTTTATGACCCCTGCCTTCTATCTTGTGTTGGTCCCTCGAGTATTGAATTGATCATATTCCTAACACGTCTAATGACAGTCCCTCAGTTCCATCCCTCAGCAGATCATTTCTTTGCCTAAATGCCGTTAAAGTTAGTAAAAGCCTAATGTGTGTAGCCTGATGATTTTCTTCCCCTCATTTGGTTTCAAAGCATTTTCTCCTCATTATGTCAGATAGGACTGAGGAAGATCTATTCAGTGAGATATTGAGATCAGGAAGAAGTCAGTGTTTGTGTGTTCTCAGAAAGGAAACTCAACAGTAACAAGGCATTTTAGTGTCAGCTAGGTATAAATGAAAATGCATGTTCCATGTAGACAATACACATCCTTGAAGAATGATCTATTTGTAAAAAATGCAGGTCTTTTTAAAAACAAATGTGTCTGTCTTTTAAAGCATTGGATATTTCTTCAAAGCAACAATGCTTTTCTGTGAAAAATATTAGTTTATATTGACTCTAACATTGTAAAAATCACAAAGGAATTGTGAGCTTGAGGCTTGAATGCATCAAACTAGTAAAAGCAGTGCTGGACAGGCAAGAACTTCTGCTGCAGAAACCAAGCATGTTTCTCTGTCTCCCACTTAACACCATGCATTCCCTGTTTCTGTAATTCTGGGCAACTGGCTGAAGCTTGCCTGGGAAATATATTGCATTGGTGTCTGCTGTCTGTGCTCAGGCCTTCCTTGTCTCCTCACTGCTGGTGGGTTGGTGTAGCTTGAGGGACCGCAGAGAAATGAAAGAGGAGTAAAACTTTTTCTGCTGGGGAATAGATCTCATGGTAGCTCTTGGAGAAGGCAGCACCACTAGATAGGATTGCTGGCCATGTTTAGTGAGATATGAACAACAGTGCTGTCTGTATCTCTGATCAGGAAACTCCAGAAGTCCACTGGTGTGGCCAGAATAAGAGAGAAAAAGCCCAGCCCAAAACAAAACTTTCTGCTTGGGATCATGAACCAGGGACCGAGTTGAGAAATGCATTGTGTGGAAAAGGAAGGGACAGTACTGCACGTAAAGGAGAGCAAATGGAGAGTCAGCAGAAGGAAGGTTTGCTGGATGGTATCAGAGGAGGAAATAGCATGAGTGTTCAAAAGAGTGTGGGAAATAAATGGCGAGAAGAAATGAGACTCTGTAAATACTGAATGATATCCTAGCACCAGTGAAATCACTGGCAGAACTCCCACTTGACTTCACTGAGTCCTGAATTCATCTGGCAGTGAATTTTGTGCACCCCATTTCTAAAAGAAGCCCAGAGGTACAATACAAATGATGGAAAATGAAAGGACACTTCCAAGTGATGGGGAGAGACAATAGTATGATTACAGTTCTTTAGCTGAAGGGGTGGCATGACTGAGGTGAAAGGTGTGGAAAACAGCATAGGGAAGATCAAGTGGATTGCCTTTTCTTAAGAGCCAGGAAGAATAGGACACTGAATGAAATGAAAAAGAAATACCTCTTTCCTCAGAACACAGCCTGCTCAGCTCATGACCACAAGATCTTGTGGAGTGAGAGTTTAGCAGATACAGAACTGCAAGACCTGTTTTTATAAGATGGAGAGCTGGTTGAAAAATTTCTATCCAAAATGAAAAATGAGATTAGGTTATAAAAATCTGTCTTTTTTTTTCTGAGGGGATGGAGGGCAAATCTTCTAATCATCCTGACTGGGAAGAACCCAGAAATAGAAATTGCTCCAATAGCTCCATGTCTTTCTTGCTGCTGGATGCAGCACTGCAGGTGTGTCTCACCAGAGTGGGGCAGAGGGGCAGAATTTCCTCTGTCACCTGCTGCCCACACTGCTTTGGGTGCAGCCCAGGGCATGATTGGTTTCTGGGCTTCCAGCACATATTGTAGTGTCATGTCCAGCCGCTCATGCAGCAGCACTCCAAAATACTTCTCCCCAGGGCTGCTCTCAATCCCTTCACCCCCCAGCCTGCATTGATACTGGGGGTTGCCCTGATCTAGGTGCAGCACCTTGTGCTTGGCTTTGTGAACATTATGAGATTTCCATGGTCCTACTTCTTGAGCCTGTCCAGGTATACATAGTATATCTGCACAGTATGATATATCTTACTGGTGTGGTGCTGTTGTTTTAAATAATGTGAAAAATAGTTCTGATAACTCTGTGTGTGCTCAGGGTGAGGAGATGCTGTGCTGGTGAACCATGGACTTGAAAAAAAAAACACCCTAAAAATATCTGCTTGCCACTGTGGTTCTTCCCCTCTGCAAGATCATTCCTTAGGATGGCCTTTGGTTTAATTCAAACACGGCAGAATTTGTCACCTGCTGCCCACACTGCTTTGGGTGCAGCCCAGGGCATGATTGGTTTCTGGGCTTCCAGCACATATTGTAGTGTCATGTCCAGCCGCTCATGCAGCAGCACTCCAAAATACTTCTCCCCAGGGCTGCTCTCAATCCCTTCACCCCCCAGCCTGCATTGATACTGGGGGTTGCCCTGATCTAGGTGCAGCACCTTGTGCTTGGCTTTGTGAACATTATGAGATTTCCATGGTCCTACTTCATTGGTTTCTGGGCTTCCAGCACATATTGTAGTGTCATGTCCAGCCGCTCATGCAGCAGCACTCCAAAATACTTCTCCCCAGGGCTGCTCTCAATCCCTTCACCCCCCAGCCTGCATTGATACTGGGGGTTGCCCTGATCTAGGTGCAGCACCTTGTGCTTGGCTTTGTGAACATTATGAGATTTCCATGGTCCTACTTCTTGAGCCTGTCCAGGTATACATAGTATATCTGCACAGTATGATATATCTTACTGGTGTGGTGCTGTTGTTTTAAATAATGTGAAAAATAGTTCTGATAACTCTGTGTGTGCTCAGGGTGAGGAGATGCTGTGCTGGTGAACCATGGACTTGAAAAAAAAAACACCCTAAAAATATCTGCTTGCCACTGTGGTTCTTCCCCTCTGCAAGATCATTCCTTAGGATGGCCTTTGGTTTAATTCAAACACAGAATCACTTTATTTCCCCACTTTCAAGGTTAACATTCTGAGAGGCTAAAAAGGACACCTAAGCTCATGAAAACTAATACAAAGGTCAATTTATCCTCTTCCTCCCTGCAGAGTCCTTCACATAATTAAATGTGCAGTACTTGATGCTTACCCTGCTTGCTACTCTTTTTTTTGTCATCTTGATTAAACATGACAACAGATCAATGGGAGAGTTAAAACAGGCCATTAAAAATAGGTACAGGCTTAAGCTAAGTGTTCAGTTTCACTATGGAATAATAAAGGAAACTAAAATATTCAGGAATGGTTTTTAAGTGGACAAATTCAGACGTGAAGTATATAGGGGATGGGATGGTTTGGTTGGGTGGCATAATTTTATTTGATCTTTAAAAACTTATTTGAAAGCCTTAAACCTTAGAGGAATCAAAGAGACAGTAGCCAAAGTATCCCAAGTTGCTGTGGCTGATACAAACAAATTACGGAGGAAATACAATTTTTTCGATTCTCCTGTGCTTTAACTACAGAGAAGAAAATGAGGTTAAGGTCTTTGTGAGGGAGTGACGATGATGAACCTCTGTGTCTGTGGCTTCTTGCACTGTGATCTCTGCCCATGCAGCACTGCAGGTGGGCCATTAGTTTGATCTAACAAAATAATCCTTGTGTTACCAAGCATTGAACATTTGGCCATTAATTTCCCTGTTTTAACGTAGCAGGTGTTTGGAGTATGCACCTCTGCAGATGACACAGCAAACTGAAAAATTTCAGACTTGTTGATGAGGAAATTTAAGTATTTGTACTTTGTTCTGGTGTTTTTCTCTTTTAACTCTTTCCTCAATAACTCTGTAGCTAAAGAAGATTATGATTTCTTCCTTTCTTAATTTACCAATCAGCTCATCTTACCTGTGTTGTCAGTTCATGCAAGGAAATGTCTTAAGGTGATCATAACCAATAATTCTAGATACTTTTCTTTAAAATCTGGATGAAGAAAGCGGAGAAAGAAAGACAAAAATATTTTGCTAGGTTAACCCACAAAATTGCTCTACTACATAAAGAGTTCTCTATTAGGATATGCAAACAAGCCCTAGGGATAACTTGGTATTAGTCTATGCCCTGAACTCAACTGGTGCTGCTATACAGTCTGATATTTCTAAAGATTACATAAGGTGTTTACTGATTAATGTGTCCTGTCTCCTTCACTTAAAATTTTGGTTGAAATGACAGCTTTGAAATCAGTGGTTTTTCATCATTGAGTATTCCTGGCCTTCTCTTTTCTTAATTTTGTTCTTCTTGTGCCACTTTCTCAATGCTGTATTGAAATACTAGTAAGGCCACATTCAGGACTTGATCCCCTGGGAAATGCTAGTCAAGGAAATACTTGTTGTCAAGAGACCTGTTCAAGTCAATGAGCTTGATGGCTGCAACTCTACAGTCTGCTAAGGCCCTGGTGATGAATGAAATGGATTCCTCTAGTTATCCTTTGAGCTGGTCATAAAATACAAGTATTTACAAATCTACAGGAAATTTAAAAGCAGATAGAAGTTCTTGTTTTCTTGTACTCTGTAACAATTTGCTGCTTATCAGGTCTGTGGGAACAAAGGAATCTTATTCTTCCTTCATCTGCCTCCCCTTTACACATTTAGTCAGGGTTTGTGTGTTACCTTGTCACATCTATTTGTGGTTACCTGTATAAATATTAGGTGTGGCTTTGTGTGGTTGGATGGCAAATTCCCACTGTGGCTTTCCAGTCTTAACCTTGGTACTTACACATATGACAAGGATAAATTCTTCCTCATGAAAGGGCAGTGAGGGAGCAGGCACTGATCTCTGCTCTCTGGGACCTGAGGGAATGGCTGGAGCTGTGTCTGGTGAGGTTTAGGTTGGATATCTGGAAAAGGTTTTTCCCCCAGAGGTGTTTGGGCACTGAACTCCCCAGGGGGCACAGCCCCAAGGCTGACAGAGCTCCAGGAGGGTTTGGCCAATACTCTCAGGCACATAGTGATTCTTGGGGTGTCTTGTGCAGGGCCAGGAGTTGGACTTGGTGATCCTTGTGGATCCCTTCCAACTCAGGATTTCAACTCCACTCTACTCTAAATATTAGAATCTTTGCCATGACATGACTTACTCACATCTCCTGTCTACTGCTACTGCAGTTGGTTTGGATACTGTGTTTGCAGGACACTACTCTCAGGCACATAGTGATTCTTGGGGTGTCTTGTGCAGGGCCAGGAGTTGGACTTGGTGATCCTTGTGGATCCCTTCCAACTCAGGATTTCAACTCCACTCTACTCTAAATATTAGAATCTTTGCCATGACATGACTTACTCACATCTCCTGTCTACTGCTACTGCAGTTGGTTTGGATACTGTGTTTGCAGGACACTAACCTGCTAAAGGTGCAAGCAAAGGCTGATGTTGATGTTTTGTTAACCATTTGGGGCCAACATACAGTTTAAAAGAAAAAGTAGTACTATATCAGATATTTTTAAGTCCTGTTCTTATTCATATTCCAGCACAAAATGTCATTAAATTGTAATAATGATTACACATAATGACTACTTGATACTTTGATTTTGCTCAAAATATCTCTTTTTATCTCATCATTATTTACACTTTAAACTCTGCTTCACAATCTACATTGCTGTCAATTTATATGATGCAGATACTTAATTAACTCTGATTAGGATAAGAAGTGTGTGTGGGAGAAACTATTTTGCTACATACAGTCATTGTATTAAGCCTCAAATATTATGATTTAATGTGACTGATGAATGAAAGAGGTGTATTTGCAGCTTGCCAGGGTTAGTTTGGTCACACAAATTTGAATGAAGTCCATGAAGATAAGAGGAAAAAGATATGTTATGGTTGGGAACTTCCAGGGAAGGTGACTCCATGCTGCTTTTGCCCTGGTCTGGCACAGGAGGTAGGAGCTGCAGCTGTAACATTTTAAGAAGTACCAGCAGCACAGGAGATACTAGAGAAAGACTTGCTTGAAGTAGATTGTTTCAATAACAGGCTGAACAGTAGGACCTGTCTCATGGAATTGATCAGAACTTGTCTTCCAGGACTGAAATCTTCATGAACAACCAAGTTAAATCCATTCAGTCTTGGACAAATGGTGATAAAGTGAAGGTGAAAATTAGTGAACCTAGAAAATTCCCAAATTACCCAAGTGTTTGAAGCTAGGCATTTGGGACAAAGCATTTCGGTTCCTAAGATATTGATGCTAGAAAATTTATTTAAAGATATTTTTAAAACTTCTGCAAGGGCCAGACAGTAGATATATTCTTTCCTGTACAGCCCAGCTGAATGGTGAGCAGGAGAATACACAGCTATTAAAAACATCCTTCATAGTGTGTGCTGTATCCCAACAGTAAAAGAAGTTAATAAACCTTAGCAAGTGAAATGCTTGTTCACAATGAAGCAAACTAAAACAGATTTTGAGAAGTAGTTCATCTTATGCATAAAAGATCAGCTGAACCTGATAAAGAAGCAAAGGAAGTATTTAGGGAGGTAAAACCAATGCAGAAAGGCCACATGAATTCTCTGCACTAACCTTCTCCTTGACTTTCTCAGCTGTGATACTCCCACCAGCACAAGCGTTTAAAGGTTGAGGTTGTGGTGTACAGAAGATCTGAAACTAAACATGTCAGGCCCACTTACTGCACATAGTTTGCATGATCTGCCTGTTGTGTCAGTTGTCAGGACCCAAACTGCCTGTTTGGGGTAGGAAGGGCATTTTTCACAGGAGCAGTTTGTAAGGCCAGTGCCAGGATAAACATACTGCACAGTTTAATGAGACACCCAGTCACTCTGCACCTTCTGTCCCAAGGGGTAAGTGGTCCAGCCTCCTCACCACTGTCCTTCTCTTTGGAAGGCAGTTCTGAGGAATGAAGTGAAAGGAATTCTAGAAGGAACTAATCCATTGAATACTAATGAACCACCAGCTATGGATGCGATTCTTGCAAGGGTTATAAATGAAAATAGGTGTATAATTCCTTGGAGAAATGTTTTTTCAACCATAATCAAACAGATTATTCCTTCTTAGCTGACTGAAGACTCCCATCACTTGCATCACTTGCATTTGCCACTTGGCATTTGTCAGCACAGCCAGGTCCCTGCAGTGCACTCCACCAAAAGCCACACCTCTCCTGCTTCCAGAGATGCAACTCATTTGCAGGTTCTGCTTCTTTTTATGGTTTCACCTGAGGACCTTTTCTTTTAATTGTGGAAGGCTGTTTTGATTTAATGGAAGTTTCTGTTCTGTGAGAATGATAATGGAATGCTGTGTGCTTTTTTTCTGTAGTGATTATTATTTGTAGGCAAAACCAACTGCATACTTAATTATCCTCATTAGTGGTTCTGATTTGGAAGCTGATTCAGACGAATAACCCTTTGGAATAAAAGGTTGAGCACTGGCACTTTGAATCAGAGGAGTAATTTGAAAAAGCATAATTTCTTCTTGTTCCTTTTGGTGGTCATGTTGTAATTTTATAGTGTTTAGGCCTAAAATTCTGGCTACTATTACTCAACACACTACACAGAAAACAATTCTGCATTGTGAGTTTATATACTGTGGCAAGAAATTTGCCTTTCTGAGTGATACCAATTATGCCATAACATACATTAAAACAATACAAAATCTAACCAGCACATCCATATTTGCTGCACATTTTATTCTTATTTTGATTTTTTTTCTCCCATTGTTTTGTACTGCAGTAGTACAAGACTGCTTTGACATCAAGAAGTTCAATACAACAAACAACCGAGAAACACTTTTTGCTTCAAAATTTTATTTGGATGTATGTTAAGCCAAGTTTCTGGGGTGACCACCCAATGTCAGCACCTGCTTAAGTGAAGTTAGTGAGTAACTTGATTTCTTTGTGCAGAACAATTTTGGAATGTTATATTTTAAACTGCTTTTCTGAGCAGTTTAAAATATAGTAACTGATCAAGATCAAACTTGCTGATAGAAAACAAATGTTTTTTCCTTCACTCCTTCATTGCTTTAAAACTGTTGTGGATGGTGGTGCTTTTGTATTTTTCCTAGTGTATTAGTTTAATATTCTCATCTCTTTGCTAATTAGGTTTGTGATATCAAATAATTTTGTGCAATTGATTCCATTTCGTTTTCCATATTAAAGCCATTTTAATTTTAGCATTCTCTCTTCATTTTTCTTTAGAGTTATTTTCTCTTTTCTTCATTCTGTTAATTCCTTAGACTGACTTTGGAGTCTGCTCAGAGCATCTTTATCCAATGCTGATTTGCTGTTTCCTATTCTTGCCTCCACCTGAAAATTATTCCTTGTGTGAGTTGTATTTTGCTCTCCCTCCTCTCAAACAGTGAGGAATATTCAGACCTCACTGATGTAGAGAGGCATAAGAAATTCCTGTTCAGAGTCAGAATCAAAGCCAAATTGTAAAAAGACATTTGCTTTATCCTTACTCTAATAAAATTTCTAATATTTATCAACCTTATGTGTTAGTCATTAGTTAAAACCCCTAGAGGGAGACACGATCACAGATGGATTATTGTAATGCCTCATCACTCTGATCTTTTCACAATAGCTGAAGTAATTTCTCTGGGTCACTTTGCATAGCCTCTTACTTGATAATTGAGTAGTGATAATAACATTCTTGTTTGTAAGTGTCTAATCAGGTTTTGATTCTGTTAAAATAAGGACTTTTTTTAACTTCATCAAGGGGAGATGCATTGGGGGGAAAAAAAGGCCAATTTGACCTCTTATTTTTCTTTTTGCATCTCAGTCATGGTTGATACAATATAGAATCTTGAAAAAAATTAACAGTCATCCTAAAAAGTGTCAGAGCTCACTAGCTTTGCACCCACCACCCCCTAGATTTGCTCTCACTGTGCTCTGCATCAAGTAATCCTCACGTTTGTGATTGCATTTGTGATGCTGCTACTGCTGGTTTGAAAGGCACAGCAATGCACACTGAAATGTTTCATTTATCAGTTCTCTGTGTGTTTGTGCAAAAAAAGATGGTCCTAGCATACTGTATGGTTTGGACGTCGACAGGGTAATTAACCTGTAGTATGATCTTCTTAATTCAGTTTCCTTAAATATAATTTATTATTTAGATGTCTTCAGCCATTTCTTACAAATGTCTCAGGGTTGCTTGTTTTGTGGGTTTTTTAGTGCTTTTTAGATGAATTCCATTAAACTGTCTTAAAAGATATTTGTCTTTGTAGTAAAAAAAAAAAAATCAATATTTTATTTTCTTCTCATGGTGAGGATCACAAGATTTTTTGTTGACTCTCTGGAAAATGAGGCTTACATTTTCTGGGGTTTAAATTTCTCAATTTTTTTTTTATACATTTAGATCTCTTGTTATATT
>NW_008691902.1:19448-25608 GCF_000695815.1 Acanthisitta chloris
CATATGTTTTGCTCTGATCACAATATTTTCTTGTCTGCTTCCTCCTCTAATTCCAGGCCAATAAAAAAGGAGTTGTCTTGTTGATATCAGATATCTGATGAGATATGAGATCCTGAGGAGTTCCTTTAAAAATCCCTCCTTAAGTCTTAACATCCCTCTGATTTCCACCTGTCTTGTTACTTTTCTCTTCCTTTTCCTTCTATTTTGGCAGATATGATCACAATATTTTCTTGTCTGCTTCCTCCTCTAATTCCAGGCCAATAAAAAAGGAGTTGTCTTGTTGATATCAGATATCTGATGAGATATGAGATCCTGAGGAGTTCCTTTAAAAATCCCTCCTTAAGTCTTAACATCCCTCTGATTTCCACCTGTCTTGTTACTTTTCTCTTCCTTTTCCTTCTATTTTGGCAGATAATCTCTTTTCTTTATCCTGCTCTTCCCCACCCTCTTTTGGGAGTGAAGGGGAACATCTCTGTCTTTTTTTGTGCTACGATTCTACTATTTTTATGTGCCACATCCCCCACTAAAACAGAACCAAACCTACAAAAATAAAAGCCTTGTTTTTAAATTTTCTGAAACCTGGAGGTGTACTTAGGAATTGCTGATGTGAGGACTGGCAAAGGATGTGATGATTTTAGGCTGATGCCTGCAGCAGACAGACTGGACTCCCAGTGGAACAACCTGTAACTGTAGACAAACATCCACCCATGAGTTAAAAACATTGAGGCAGCTGTGCTAGCCTTCTCCAGTCAACTGAGACCTTCAAGAAAGTTGGAGAGTTGTCCTAGTCTCTACCAAACTCCTGGAGGTGGTGGGCCAAGTGAAGAGAGTGATTTGTCCCACCAAAGTGGGACAAATCTTTCTGCTTACTGGAAAATATGGTGCTTAGTTGAATCATATCTTACCATTAAGCAACATATAACTACATATTGTCTTTGACATGTCTTAGTTTCAATCAGGTTTAGATAAATCACTTGTTCTGTTACTCATTCAGCTAATCACTTTTTGCCTATGGAACACTGCAGAGAAAAATCTTTTTAATAAAAGATTCTGAAATCCCATTTTTGTTGTTGAATGCATCCAAGTAGCTTACACAGTGTTTTCTGCCACAAAATGCATCTGGATTGTCAGCATTGTGTATATATGTGTGTATTACAGCACTAGGATTATTTTCCAGGGATCTAAGTGTGTTTCTGGCTGCCATTAAGATGAATGTGTAGCAGATGCTGTTTTAAAATGAAGCACTATTGTATAGGCTGATGGATGGAAAGTTTGTCAAAAGTAGTGAAAGCTTCTACAGGGGATACAAAGCAGCTGGAAAAATTCATTGTTATGTGCTGCTAGTACGAGTCTCTAGTTCAGCTGTGCTGCATTTGATTAGAAAGTTAGATTCTATGGAAGTGTCAAACAGAGTTCCTGATATTCTCTATTTTTATGGCATTTGTAATTTGGTATTCACCTCTTTGTTCTTGGCCAGGAAATCTACTGGTTTTGCATGAATGTATGTTAAGAAGCAGTATAGAATAGTAAAAGTTGGCAAATGTGAACTGTGTTTATTACTTCTACGTGAGTGTCGTGTTGGCCAATGGCAATTAAAATACCCTGTTGATTGTTTCATTTGTATTTGCAGAAAATAGCTTGTACAGCAGATGAACAATGCCAAATTCTTCTTTTTTTTTATAGTTCTCTATTATGTTACCAACAATACTGTTCTCTGCTTCAAAGTACAACTATAATTAGCAGTGTGATTATGTAAAAGTGGCACTGTCTTATTCAGCCCTGCTTCTTCCTGGGCTTTATCCTATTCTGCCTATTTTTGCTTTCCAGATACCCAAGTTTCTCCTGGGGTTTCACCAACTAGGTGGAATTTGTTTCTTACAAGAGATTTTAGTCTGTACTGGCACCTGTGTCATCTCTGTGCAGGGATTCAGTTCCAGTGCTTGAAATTTCTCCTTTCTGAATCTCCAAGTGCCTTCCATCCTGCTCTGTGGCACTCATGGATCTGCCTCTTCCATTCCAGATATCTTTCCTCTTGCTTTAGGAGGATCTCTCTTCTTTTTTGATTTCTAGTGATTCCCGGAGCTAGTTCTAATCCTTTTTGAGTCTCTCATGCTGGTCAATATCAAGATGATATTTAGAAGAGAACATCTTCCCACCTAATATCTTCTCAAGATATCTAAAGAGAAAAGGGAAAAACAGTCTATTTTGTGCTCCAAGTTACCATAAGTGGCAGAGGTTGACGAGGCACTTCATGACTTTGCACCTGGGTTTATAGGTCTTTGTTAGAAAGACCTGACCAAATGATATATATTTATTAAGCTGTAACTGTATTAAGTAAACAGGTATATATGAGGATTTTTTTTCACAGTTTTCTTGCTTCTCTTTTTTTTTTTTTTTTTTTTATTTTTTATTTATATATTATATTTCCCATGGAAAGACTGTAAAAATAAGTGTATTGATGATAACAGAATCTGCCTGTGTTGCAGGCAGAAATTTAGTTGCTAGAAATTTGGTGAAAGTAGATTACTGCTAGATTTTTTGCTTGGCCTGACAGAGTGCTGCATCAGCAGATGCAAAACTGAGCAGATCTGTATCACTTCACACTGAAAGCAGTTCCTCATTTTACTTTGGGATGTAAACCACTTAGTGTGTTTAATCTGATGATATTTCCTTTGTCAATGAGAAACATTTTATTAGAGCTTACATTAGGATCCAGGTGCTTTGATTCCCTTCCCTAGGCAACGTGTTTGATTTTGTGGCAGCTAACAGAGAAATGCAGCTGAAATTTCTTAGGTTTTCAAAGTCTGTTCTGTTTCTTTTTGTCTTGCAGTTTTCACTGAAGAGCTACACGCCAGTCTATATTTTGTCAATGCATCTCTGCAAGAGGTAGTGTTTGCTAGCACCACAGGGACATTGGTACCCTGTCCAGCAGCAGGGATCCCTCCTGTGACGCTCAGATGGTACCTAGCGACGGGCGAGGAGATCTACGATGTCCCAGGGATCCGCCACGTCCACCCCAATGGCACTCTCCAAATTTTCCCCTTCCCTCCTTCAAGCTTTAATAACTTAATCCATGATAACACTTACTATTGCACAGCTGAAAATCCTTCAGGGAAAATCAGAAGTCAGGATGTTCACATTAAGGCTGGTAAGTACAGGTTTTTGTTGGGTTCATGTGGGTTTGGGGAGGGAGGAAAGTTGGGTGTTTCAAAGAGCAGCAGCAGCTGCCAATCAAGAGAGATTGGCCAGAATTGTAACCTCTTAAAAATAAGAAGTAATATTGTGGATTCTCTTCTCTCCTCCCCAGTTTGAATTATTTTGGTGGTGAAAAGTTAGTTTTTCAAAGATCATAATCAGTTGAGCACAAGTGTAAGGTGAAATGAACTGATAATGAAGTCGTTAATCAGACCATGCTTGCACTATAAAGAGCTGTGAGAGGAAAAAGATGAATCTTTGGATTCTGTACAGGAGCTGGAAGAGAAGAGGAATTCTTTTCTAATCATGTCCTTTCTCATTTGCTTGTAGTCAGTTGTGCTTTGTTTTGAGAGTGAAACTTGTGTCCTGTGCAATGATTCAGCTACTGATGTGGGTCCACAGGCAGTGCTTTCTCTTTCAGCTAAAAGATGCAAATGAGCATAATGATTTTGCATCTGTTTTCTATACTGCCTGGGTCATCTAGTGGAGAATTAGAGTGGGATCAAAATCAGGCCTTTTGTCACAACACATAAACATATGATTGCGTAATTTTTGAAGATTTTGTCTACCCACTTCAGTTAATTAAAGTATTCAAACAAACAAAAAGTAGTCTGGGAGCTGACCCTCAGCAAATCCAAATCCTCATAACCTCTTTGCTGGTGGTGGAGCTATGCTCAGCTTTTCTCAGAAGAGAAATATCTTTCCTTTGGAGGTATTTCTTCACAGGAGTTGCACAGGGTAAACTGCGAAGTTTGCAAGTAGATTTGTCTGTAACTTTCTTTTTAAATAAGAGAATGTATTCTCCTCTGCTTAACAGTAAATTAACATTCAGAGATCTGTAGTTTGTAGACAATTGGGAGGCAAGAATGAAAACCAGGTTGCCCTGGAATTCATGTCTCATTAAAATTTTAATCTAGAAAAGTGGGTTTTCTTGCACAAGAACTGTCTAGTAGAAGAGAATTCACATATTATATGTATGGGGAGTTTCTAGAATGGTCTATGCTTCATATGAAAATGTTAAGTTATCCACAAAAAGAAAGCTGGAAAATCAAAGATTCATAAGAACACATAGGAACCAACTTTATGGCTGAAACTCTGTTCTGATTTCTGCACTTTTGGTTTTACTTTCATGAATTTGTGGACAAGTTGTCTGGTAGAATTATACTTAGAGACAACGTAATATGTTTTTTTCATGTGTGGATTTGTTAATGTATCTCAAATTTTAATATAATCAGGGCAGCATTTTTTTCCAGTGTTAGTTTCTGATTTTTCTCTTTCTTAGATGAGCAAAAGTGATGATGTAGAGAAGGCTAAAACTTGCAATGTTTCTTGCTAAGGCTCTGAACTGGTGTTTCATAGTTGGGAAGCATATGATGTAGCTGTGTCCATTGCCCAGCAATGACCCACTCATCCATGGAGCCCCGAAAGAAATCTTCTCCATTTACTTGAAAAATAAACCTTGCAAATAGAAGGACCTGAATAAAAGGAATTTGCTCCAGTTAGCTGTAGCTGCTTTACTCGTGAGCTAACACTTTGTTGGCCAAGTCAGAAGTGCCTCCTTTACCTCCTTTCTTTGCCTTTTTAACCTTTTATCCCATATCCATTCATTTCGCCATTTGTCTCAATTTCTCAGTTAATCTGAGGTTTGGAAACAAGTTAAACAAGTCTCTTTCCTCCACGTGAACTGATTCTGTGTGTCAGAGCTGTCATTGTGCCTGATGGCAGACAATAGTTATTAGTGAGCATCTTTTCCAAAGGCTTCTGCAATTCCTCAGTCATAGGAAAATGCAATTTTGACAGTCTTCTGTGCCTGGCAGTAAGAGTATTTTACGTTCAGAGGAGAAACCCTGTGTAGCTCAAATATGAAAGGAGAAACTTCCTTTGTTTATGTGGTACTTTTGACTACATTTCCGTAGATTTTGGGAGGCCCTCGGCTTTGCCCCCTCGACTTTGCCCCCTCGACTTTCCCCTTCTTTCTCCATTTCCTCCTCATTCCGGTGCCCTCCATCAGCACCAGGATTTCCTAAGGATGCTGAAGCAATCAGTGAAGCATCAGGTTGTAGCACAATGACACAAAGACTAATTTAGTTCTGTCCCTTCTCAGAGTCAGGTTGAGGAAGTCTGAAGCTCGTTTACCTGTGAGGGAGGAACATGGGTAGGAGATGCAAGAGCTCTAGCTCTGAGGTGATTGCAATTGTGGTTTTGCACGTAAGTTTGCACATAGTGCAACACACATCCCCAACCCCTCAAAAACATAACCCCCACACCTAGACACCCAAACTCAATCCTCTTCCAGGCCAGTCCCACAGGGGAGTAAAGGTGCATCTCTACATTTTATCTTCAAGATTTCCTGTGCAGACATGGCAGGGGAGAGTATATCTTTTTAGCAAAGGCTGAAATTCTCATATAAATGAATGTCCTGAGTACTTGGGGTTTTAAAAAAATAAATTAAAAATCAGCAATTTATTCATGAGAACTGCCAAAACTATCATCTGAAAATAGCTGAGGGGAATTCACAATAACATAAATTTTTGAAGCAAGGAAATGAATAAACCTCATTGCAGTTGTTGTGCCCCATATATGTTTTCTGTGTTTGCTTTTACTGAAATGACCAACTGGGCATATATTCAAACCAGCCAAGGGCTCTGAAAAGTACAAATACCTTTACAGTGTGTCAGGATATTGCTGCTAAACAGGTCTTTTCTGTAAATGATGGCTGGAGCATGAGCATTAGACATAAGTCAGCCTCATTAAGATGATCTATGTGCCATTCCCTCAGTGTAGAACAAGATTAGGGGCTGATTCCTCACAGGGCAGAAAACATTGCAGAGTCACTGCATTGAAGGTGCTTAATAATACCAGTTCAATTCTTACACCAGGGTTAAGAATCTTAACCTGTCCTTAAAAATACTTGACTGACTTTTTAAAAACTAGTAGTGTTTGTGTTATATATTTTATGATGTAT
>NW_008691903.1:0-5186 GCF_000695815.1 Acanthisitta chloris
AGTTTGGCTCAATGGGAAGTGACTTGGATCTCTATCAATATCTGCCTTTAGCTCCTCTGTGTTCATTCTACCTGTCTGATTCAGCATTCTTTTTTTTTTTTGGCTTATCCATTCTTCATGATTCAACATAAGTTTTCTTATTCCCAGTGCTTGCTTTCCTCACAAGTCTGGCAGCCTTTGTGACCTACAATATATTTGGCAGCTGGATCAGTACAGGTCCATACATGATTTTATTTTCAAACTGAGTAAGTTTAGTCTAGTCTAGTTTTGAGGGGAAGGTCAGTAGTACAGTAACTAGCTGAAATGTAACAAAGTACAGTGCCCTGTGTAAATGCATCTTGCCTCTGCTTTATCTCAAGCTGGAGAGGTAAAGACCTATCTTGCTTCTGTTTTATCTCAAGCTGGAGAGGTAAAGACCATAAGCTCAACACAAAAGAAGCAGGGAAGGAGATTCCTGGAAGAGAGCGAGTTGAGGAAACAGTATACTTTATTTGAGAAAACTGTATAATTGCCTGAAGCACTGAGAATATTTGCTTTCAGGACTTCTGTGAGTCAGATTTCTGTTGCAGAGTCAATTCTGTCTCTGCCAATTGGTCAGAAATTACCTAAGAAATCTCATATGGATATAACTTTTCCACTCTATTCTCTGTTTAAAGGAGTTCTCTTCTAGCATAGACAACGTTATGTTGCCTTTATATACCTGGGATGTGGTGTGAGGAATCTCACATGAATATAACTTTTCCACTCTATTTTCTGTTTAAAGGAGTTGTCTTCTAGCACAGACAACATTATGTTTGCCTTTATATACCTGGGATGTGGTGTGGAGCTTAGATTCTCTTTATGTCATCTGTCCTGTGCCTTAACAACTCACACAATCACAGAATAAACCATATTTCACCTGCCTTTTAACTGTCTCTGGCAACCCTTGTTTTTTCATTATCAAACTGTATTACTGGCGTATCTCAGGTCATAGGATAATTGCTCAATAAATTAACTTCACTGTTTGCCCAAGAGGATCTGGACTAGACAGAAACCATCGCTGGATCCTCAGTTGTGATAAATTGTTCAAAAAAGCTAAGACAGAATAAATAAAATCCTAAAATAGACAACTGGAGAATATAAGTGCAATTTTCAAAGATGCCTATGCTTATGGAGATAAATTCCGTTTATTTTCTTACACTGTGGTTTGTTTTTCTTTTTAAATTCCAAAGTACTTTGTTTCATTAAATTCTCTCAACTTCTCCCTACCTTTTCACTTTCACCTTTCTCTTGTGACTACAGGTTTCCCCATGAATTCTGCCCAACACAAGTATTTCTCTGGCTATAAAATAAAACTAGGAGCTAGACTGTGACTTGGACCTGCCATATGATGATACTGGATCAAATGCTGCTTGGATGCTGCTTTAATCACTTTTGCAGAGTGAAGGCTACTTCTGTACCGGAGCAAGTAGAGGCAAAATGAATGGTCCTTGTTCTGTTTCTCTGACCCAATGTTTATAAAGGGAAGGTTATACAAACTGTACCTTATTAATATAATCTTTCTTCCTCTCCAGAGGCAAAAGGGTAGAAAACCCAAAAGGATCTAACCAAAGCCAACTTAGCAGCAAAATTTGATGTAGGGGAAAATAAACTAATTCCCTGGGAAATGTTATCTCCCATTAACTATAGTCATAAACTCAAATATAAGGAGGCAAAGCAGGAAAAGACACATTTTTTAGTTTAAGGTTTTGTCCCATAGGGGCTGGAATAACTTGAATGATAGAGATGCCCATCACAACTTCATCACAACATATCTCTCAGCTGTGGAATGATTAAATCCCAGAATTAATGCAAGCATTTACTAGACTAAATAAAATCCTGTCAAACCTGATTTCCACAGCTGGATTATGCCTTCTTAGGTTACAGGAAGTCAGTCAAGATTAGCCAAAGTCCTTCAAAAAGGAAGCCCACCTAAAATAACCTTTGCTTCATTATCAGTTCCAATTTTACTTTATTGCTTTGTCACAACCTTTAAGAAATCTGCCACACAAGAGGACAAAATTGTGAGCTCCTTATCTCTACCTTAGAGGAACTCCAGGCAGCCAGGAAGCAGTTTCACTGCCTCTATTAATCTTTGCAGTGCAGAGGCTGCTAAATTTTGCATACAATAGCTCAATATTTACCCAGATCTGTATGTAGGGACATCACCTTGCCTTTAAACAGGAGCTCACTACTCCTACTACAGAAGATAAAGAAGTGGAAGATGAGAGCTTGTTTTTCCCTGGAGTGTTAGAAGTCAGTCACCTTCCAAATAGCTGTGTGGTTTTACTGAAGACTCACTATCAGTATTCACAACTACTGCGCTGGTGCATCAGCTGCTTAACGGAGGGAGGGGGAGAAGATTCTAGGTGGTAACTGAATTTAGCTGTGACATTTCATTTCATTGTGAGATAATTTTTTTGCTGAGAAAATGCTCACATGCTCTCCTCGACTCTTGCCAGTTTAATTACACCTTCAATAATTCAGTCAGTAGTTGCTCAGTCTTCCCAGTTAAATTATTAAGCAGAAGAGTGGAAAAACCCACAACTGAGCATGTGAGGCAGAGCATTCTAGGAATGCAGCTGGGACTAGGCACACACAACATCTGGGAGAGCAAATCCTGGAGCGATTCTCCATCTGAGCCTAATCTCACATCTCCAAATACACAGGATTTCCCTTCTTCCCTCCCTGTTTCCCTCTCTTTCTGCCTTTGTGTTTTTCTTTCTTAATAACACTTCCCACCACCTTTCCTGAACAAAGCTTTTGGAGATCCTCGTGGCTTCCCCAATAAACTGAGTGGAAATACCAGGTCCCAAATGCACTTCAAAGCACAAGGCCAGAAGAACAAGGAAATAATTGTTTTCAGGAGCTAGGGAAGAGCATAAGCTGTCTGAAACTTTAACGAGGGTGAAGATAAGGGTTTCTTTCACGCAATTGCTAAGGATCAAAAATATAAATCCTTAGAAGAAAATATGGGAAGAAGGGAAATATGGGAAGGTGTAGGGACACCCCCCCATGAAAGGGGGTTGGAATTAGATGATCTTTAAGGTCCCTTCCAACCCAAACAATTCTATGATTACTATAATATAACAAATGGGTCAGAGATGTGGGAATAGTGTAAGAAAGCAGATAGCTTCACAGAGACAAAGGAATGTGGAGAGCAAGAGGGAGAACGAATTTGGGATTATACATGAAATGGCAGAGAAGGTAAAAAGTCACTTTTTAATGACATAATTAAGTATCCTTATTTCAGCTTTCTTTCAGTTGCTAAATTTGCATATATGCTTCCCATATTGATCCACGTTTCTAGTTATTAACTTGTGACAAGGTCATCCACTTGAAAATAATTTCAGAACAAGGCAATAAAGTAATTGATTTCTCTGTTAGAGAACTTGTTTAGCCAATAACAGTTCTTAAAATATTAAGACACTTTTCTCCTAGTTAGAAGAATATATGGAATTTGTGTGAATAAGTAGTAGAAAAAAACACTCAAGGAAAGTGATGGGTTAATTGCAAAACATGGCTTTCTGCTGGCTTTGAGAAAACCAGTGCACAAATTAACTGAAAGATACTGCAACCAGATAACACTACATGGCAAGCGAATCAAAACCATGATGGTCACTATGGGATATAAAATTCACAACTGGTGATGGTCCACAACTAACAGTCCACACTGTCTTTGCATGACCCTGTGAGATTAATGTGCTTACAACATGATCCTGGCACTTAGGATATCTCTGCTTTCCCTATAGAGTGCCAGCACTGAGTACTCTCCAGCTGTTCAATCCCCTTCCCCCTCCATACACATTTCCATACTGCTGCGTTTCTGATAAGCCTTCATGGCCTCAGGACTTCCTCTGTAGCTAAAATAAGATATAAAGCCATATTAGTCTCAACACCGTGAGTGATGCATCAGACCTCTTCTATATGTTGCCACTGTCTTTCAGGCTGATCAGAAATTTAAAAAATGGATACACATGTCTCTGGGTGAGCAAACAGAGGATCCTTCTCAGCATGGGTTCTTCATTGTTTTTAGTGTTACGTATTGCTGCCACTGGAGCTGTCCAGACACAAAGCATTCTTTTGTAGGAGCTGAATTTCATGAAAGCACAATGTCCTTTTCTTTGAAGGAAAATACAAACTGGAAAGAAGTCAACAAGGTACAGAGAGTCCTCCATGTTTATTGACTCTCTCAGGGACTGAATGCTGAAACTAATTTGCACTGAGTTGTTGACCAGTTAGAGCTTTGACTCATTATTTTGCCTTACTGGAAAATGACTGAGGAAGAGAGCAGGAATTCTGCCAGACTAGGATTTCAAATGAAAAAATGGAGGAAGGCTGAGCATACTGCTTACTCCTGCCCTGCATTAATTCATTTGTTGCAAAATCCAGAGGGACTAATGCAGAGCCCAGCACTAGGTTGTCTGGAAATATGGAACCATGTTTTTCCTCATGTACACTGCTTAGATCAATAGTTTACCAAAGATAAAGTTAGCCCCAAGGCTATATGCAGAAAATAGGAGTAGTATACTCTTGCAGACATCATTGCGTGTGTAGAGATGGACAAGACACAGGTTCTGCAGCAATAGCAAAAGTTTGGTTTTTACAATGTTTCTTTTATATTGTTCTTCCCACACTGTGTTAATTACCTACTGGTCAGTGATGTGGTAATGGCTAATTTATTGGTTAATAGCTGCTTAAACGTGCTCTTGCTAACTATCCCAAACATCCTCCTTTTGTGGTTGTCTTCTTCCTCTTTCACAAGATGTTTACCTTGTTAGTCTCACAGGTACAGGCTTATCTTGTCAAGGGCAATGCTGTTCTCAGTTGTGAGGCCTTCAGTCCAGCTGTTGGCCATCACAGTATACTAAGAAAACCAGGCTGTAGAAGGTGTAAGATCTTCTGTTAAGAGAGGTGTCAAACAGTGTTTTCTTAAAATTCCAAGTGAGGAAAATAAGTGATTGGGTTAGAAAATCACAAGATATGTCAAAGCTGTGCATATTTTGGCAGTTGAGTAAGCAGCAAATGGGAGTTCACTATGGTCAAATTATAATGCAAATATCTAAAAATTCAGGGATTGCAGTAAGAATTGCCTCATGGATGGAGTCCAGGAAAGCAGAGCATCAAGCAGGCCATGGAAGACAATAGCTGGCAGTTCTTGCAGCAGG
>NW_008691903.1:5228-7457 GCF_000695815.1 Acanthisitta chloris
CCTGCCTCGTCAGAACCTGAGAAGGTCAGATAGTCCATGCTTCCTTTGACCTTTATGTATGGCAGAATCTGTTCCTTACCATTTAGGGGCCCCAGTGCATGGCACAGTCAGGAAAACACAGAGACCACACACAGGCACAAGCTTGCTGCAGCTGGCTGTGCACAACCAAACCAAGATGTGGTTTGTACCATCTCCATAAGGATTTGTCCTTTCTTGTTATTCCCCAGCAATCAGTGGGAGTAATTATTTTGCACATCTACTTCTCTAAGACTGTCAGTGCAGAACTGCTGTTAGTGCTTATGTGAAAACCAGTGATCTTAGAATCAGAATCATTTAGTTTGGAAAAGACCTTTAAGATAGTGGAGTCTAACTGTTAACCCATCACTGCCAAGTCCATCACTAAGCCTTGTCCCTGGGCACCACATGGACACATCTTTTAAATACCTCCAGGGATGGTGACTCAGTCACTTCCCTGGGCAGACTGTTCAATGCTTGACAAACATTTTGGTGAACAAATTCTTCCTTAAGTCCAATTTAAACCTCCCCTGGCACAACTTGAAGCTGTTTCCTCTTATCCTTTTTACAGCAGAGTGGCAGGCTGATGGTTCGACTCCATGATCTTAGACATCTCCTCCAACCTTGATAATTCTATAATTCTATCATGGTGTTGTGTAGACTAGAGACCAGAAAGAGTTGCTCTTCTGTAATGGGCACACTGCATTTTGTGGCATGAGTATGAATAACCTGAGAGAAGCTGAAGTGGGCACTTGTGCCCAGTGACCAACTTCTTGAAAACTGGTTTGACAAGCAATACCCAGTTGAGCAGTAAGGTAGATGTCTGTGTACATCTGGGTAGTCTGTGGAATATGTCTGCATTCTTGTGATCTTTAGAACACAGATGGCTTAGGAGAAAGGTTTGCAGACAGAGCTCCATGGGAGTGTAATGAAATTGGTATTATCCCCATTTTATAGAAAAGAGAGGCACAGAGAAAAGGGGACAATTTTCTCCAATTATTAGCAACATAGTCACTAACGACCATAGCTTATGGTAACCACTTAAGGGAAGACACTGAGTGATGAAATGTTGATGCCTATTACTTGACAAAAGAAACTATGGATTTTACTGTTGAAGTAGGGGCTTGGTAACTCATGTTATTCTTACAGCTTTTTCTGCTCCTTGTTCTGTTAAGGAGATCTACTTGTGGTCATAATTAACACTGACAGCAGACATGTAAGAGGAATTCTCTTGGGATACAGATATAGAATGCAGAAAAAGCAGCCTGCCTGACAATGCTCTCTACAGCATCAAATTCAACAAGGAATTTTCACTTTTTTTTCACCTCCACAAGCTGAGAAAAATCACTGAAACATATTTATTCCTAGTCATCGCTTCTTCATTTCAGCTTTATCTTTGAAAAGAAAGGAGTCTTGCTTGAAGTCTCAGATTTTCCTTCATGTTTCTTAGACCCAAATGTAGCTGCAAGATCTGTCAAAGGTTATGGAGGTGCTTCTTTTCCCCTTGAAGTGCTATATTCCTGATACAGACAGCATTCTTGAAAATCATATTAAAAAAGCCAATGCCTATGCTCCTGGGAAGATATAGGCCTTGCAATTGGGGTTATTATAACATCAATAAACTGAAAAAAATTAAATTACTTTTGATTAAGACTATCTATTCTCAATTGGTTGCCAGTTGAACCTGATAGTCATATCAGTCAAATAAGCAGGATGAGGAAAATACACTCTGGTGGCTTGAAAACAAAGTACAACTCTTTGATCAGAAAGAAAAGGAAAAAAAATTGCAAATTCCCTTCCTTTGCATTTTTCAGCATGAAGTGTCTCAGAGGAAAAATGTTTACTTTGAGAAGTGATTTAAACCAATTCTTTGCACATGGGTACTGGTGGTTTTGCCTGTGAATGATCGCTGGATCTGATGTTCTTGGGGTTTTTTTCCCAAACAATTTAATCACTGGTATTATTTGGGTTGCTATTTCTCTTTTCCTGTTAGACAGAATGTCATGTATATAGCAGATAAAGAAGGCACCTTATTCCTGGACCAAAGGAATCTAAGCTGTGGAGGAGAAACCTTTTACTTCTAGGACTACACTTATTTTTAGATTCATACATTAAAAATTCCTGGGGACAGATTCTGCCATTGTTGTCCAGCTGAGTCATACTTTTATAAACAACTTTACTGCATAGAATAGCTTTTCTTTTAGGGTAAGACAC
>NW_008691903.1:7475-15061 GCF_000695815.1 Acanthisitta chloris
GATGAGCAGTGGTTTGGTCCTTGAAAGCTTCCTACAAAAGAACATAATTTTTTCTCCCATTTTCAAGTGAAAAGAGAAAAAGAACTAAATAAAGGGGGCATTATTTAGTAATTAACCAGATTTCCAGCCTATCTGGAGAGCTCTGCATAAAGACCCTCACAGGCACGTGTCCTATCAAATGTTTTGATGCATAGTATCTTTGCAGTTTTCTTGATCAAAACAGAAAGCTTCCTACAAAAGAACATAATTTTTTCTCCCATTTTCAAGTGAAAAGAGAAAAAGAACTAAATAAAGGGGGCATTATTTAGTAATTAACCAGATTTCCAGCCTATCTGGAGAGCTCTGCATAAAGACCCTCACAGGCACGTGTCCTATCAAATGTTTTGATGCATAGTATCTTTGCAGTTTTCTTGATCAAAACATAACTAACTTCATTAATGGCCACCACAAATGACAATTGTCATTGTTCCCTAACCTGTGACAAAGCAGAGACTACAACAGGCTGAAAATCTGAAAATAGTTTCAGTTCCTTCCTCTGCCACTGACTGAGGGAGTAAGTTTGAGGAATTCACTTGCTCTTCTGGCACATCAGTTTGTCACCCGTAACACAGTAGTTGTGCCATTTAGCTTCCAATGTAAATTGCTAACACCAAAGTGCCAAATGATGGTGTGGTATTTGCTATGTCATCCATTTCTGCGGTGCCACACACACAAGCACTTTGTGCTTATTCACTCAGTTGCACAACATTGGTATATGTCTTGCAGTAACTCCTATTGTACTCTTTGTATTACACACAGAGTGACAGACTGCTGCATACTTCAACATACTCACCAGTGACTGTACCTTCTTGGTTTTCAACCCTTCCTCCATTCCTTTTTTGTAGCAACTTCGTGGTAATCTTCTCTGTGCTAGACAAAAATATCTGAGAAGTATTCATTTGGGGCAAGAGAAATTCAAATGTGGCAGCATTCTCCTGAACTCCTAAACAATTATAGTCATTGCTCATAAATTACCTTATCCAAAGGACTATGGCAGAGCTGCAGTCTTTGGCCCAAGAGATGTGTCATGATGGGTGTTTGCAAAGGCCAGGCTTAATTTTCATTTTCTTAATTTCAATTTTTTTAAAAAATGAAAATTTAAAGGAAAAGATTTCATGATCTCATTAAGTGACTTTGTAATTAACAGCTTGATGCTTTACAGCCTGCCTCTCAGTCACTAGGAATTACAACTTCCTTTAAGAGAAATCCACTGAAATCAATGGCTTCTTTGAAGATCAAGGTATCATTTATCCTGTTTAAGAGTGACAGAATTATCTAAGATATCTGTAACTGGACAGAATCCTGATGCTATTCTTCAAAACACCTTAGATGCTCTACTTGATCTGACTATGATTGAGTAGGAACAGTTAAAAGAGGAATGAGTAGGAACTTCCAAATCCAGTATATTTATAACAAACTTTTCCTACAGGACTGGTGTGTCAATTTTGAGCCTTAAGCTATTCAGCATAGCCTCTTCAAAACCACCATTCTTCGCATTTAATATTAATCCCAGATTATAAAATGAAATAAATATCTTTCCAACAGCCTGTTCAAAATCCTTAGTTCCACTGGAAGTATGTCACGTAATGTGCTTTACAGCTGCAGCATAAT
Organism: Acanthisitta chloris; assembly: GCF_000695815.1. Classification (NCBI taxonomy): domain Eukaryota; kingdom Metazoa; phylum Chordata; class Aves; order Passeriformes; family Acanthisittidae; genus Acanthisitta; species Acanthisitta chloris. Next base: position 9,126 of record NW_008691903.1, read on the forward strand.
GGAAAACAGAGCTGTAAGCCATATTGCTAGACAAGCTGATGAGCCTGTGTGATGGGGCTGGGAATAGAAACAGCATTAGTATACCTTGGGAATGGATGTAAAAGCTGGCAGCTCTGTAAGTAGGAGGTGATTGTCCTCCCTATACCAGGACACAGGCTACATTTAATGTGCCTATTCTCTTGAGACTCATGAGCTGGTTCCAAATTTAAGGGTTAATCTAGCTTACACCCAGGACATGTCAGAACATTTCTAAACACTTGTGTAGTGAGACCAACTCCATCAGAATCATCTTTTATAGAGAAGAGTCTGTGTCCTTCGAAGAAGGACAAAGGAAACCATCAGATGTTTGTGTATTTGGATGATCAGAACACACTAAGTATATCCCAACTTTTCAAAATCATAGGACTGGTTTAAAAGGTATGACAGTTTTGAAAATAATAATATAGGACTGGATTTCTATCGAGTGCTTTTCCAAATCTTCACTTCTTCATCTTTGACCCATGATCTCAGAACCAGGAAATCTGCTAAATTGAAAAAAAATTAAAATCACATGATCTAACAGTGGCACTTTAGAGAAATCCCTGCCAAATATTGTATGTTGACAACTCCACAAAAGCTTTCTTTTGAGTCTTCTGCTCCAGTTTCAGAATGGCTTTCCATAGGCTTATCCTGTACATTTAATATGAAATGAATCCTATACCCTTTCTTCTATATATTGTCCTGAACCAGGGAAAACTGAAATATAGGATATCTGAAAGAAATTCAACTATCGACTGATTAGATTCAATTTACTACATTCATCAAAAGTAATCTTAGTTTTCAGCTGTCAACCAAATCTGGTTGGTATCCAGCAGTAGTTTCCCAGGTATATGCTCTGCATTAAAAGTACATATACTTGCCTACATCCATATGCCCAGGGTTTCAGTATATTGGACCAAATTCTGCCTTGAATTATACCCCACTGACTTCAACAGCATCTCCTACAAATATACCTAAGAGTACACAAACTGCTGATCCATCACTGCTGATCCATCACTCCATCAAGTCTACTTCCTTTCAAAGGATTTTCCTCCTGTTTGGCCCAATTCTTAAGTCTTTGGCAGGTTAAGAGTGAAGCAGGGTGTTTGGAAGAGCTCATCCTCTTTCACTGTATAAACACTACACAATGCAGTCATGTGAGGTAAAAGAAGGATTTTTGCTAATAGCTTATCTAAACATTACTTAACAAGTTCTAAAGACAAAGGCACCTTTATCACTCATGAGCTTCCAAAACATTTTAAAACTTTGATGGAGCACGAAATCTGTTCCCTTCAGAGCAACTAATATTCCTTTAAAGACAGCATTGGTTTCCTTTACTTTTCAGCTTCTGTCTGCTGTTGCAAATTGATCCTTATGACTCTATGAATTCAAGACAGCTGTACCTTTAAATTCATTGGAATGCTACCAAATCTATTATGTTTAGGATTTTCTAGCTGCATAAATAAAATGTCAACTAACTGAATATATCTCAGAGGTCTTTTCCAACCTTAATGATTCTGTGATTCTGTGAAAAATGATGAGAACAACTGCAATTTCAAATAATTCATCCAGCAAAAGCAGAAGTGCATAAATATACACAAAAGCCAGTGCAGTAGTTCACTGTGTAAACTGGATTAAATACAGCTGGAACAATTAATTACAATATATTAGTTTATATTTGTATTTTTCTTGGTATTTATCAAATTCAGTGTTTTCGCACATATTTTGCTTACACAGGTGCGAATTGAATCTGACAGTTTTCCTATCTCACTTGTGATCTTGGGCTTTTCCATTGCACCTCCCTGAAAGCTACACTGCTCTGCCACCTAGTGCTTTGCAGAAGGGTATTTCATGTCAAACGCCAGCTCCTGATGGCACAGTTTGTTCAACAGAATGGATGAAGACTGTGTAGAAACATTTTATTACCATTTCCTTGCTAAGTAGGTGATTAATGATAAACTTGGTTTATCAGCCTCTGGATATTATAGTTGATCACTGGCAGAGATCACCTCTATGTCTACAGAGCTTAGTATGATATAAAATCGTTTAGCAAACTGCATCCTTATATTTTAGAACATTACATCATCTTCCTGGATCTTTCTGAAATGTAAAATAAAATTACTTTTTCATACAATCCTTATAGAAAAAATATAATCAAATATAACATGTATTCAAATCTATGAATGTTTCAGACAAAAAAAGGTGTATTTCAATAATAGCAGGTAGTCATAGTATCAAAGCGAAAATACTGATGCATTTAATTTTTGTTTTTAAATGGATTCTAAAGCTTACTGATGCATTTTTGTTTTTAAATGGATTCTAAAGCAGAGCATTGCAACAATCAGCTTGTTGTCTTTTGTTAATTTTAACTGACACTTTCAAAAAGTGCATGTTACTGTCTTAGCATTATTGCAATTTATATTTCTTTCAAAATTTCATACAAACAGGGTTATTTCAAGTCACTATGCCACAGATTCTAAAGGAATTTTAATTTTTTCAAATTTTTTTAAATGGAGCTTTGGATTGTCAGAGTTAGTACAAAGAAGCTATGAAAGTGAGCTTTCATTTGCTCTTCTTCTGAAGGAAGAGTAATTCAAACTAAACTGCTCTGAATCTCACTGAAGATAATTTCTCGTATGAAAGATTAACTGGTACTATATCAATTGCATATACAAATCTCCAGTACTTGTCAGTTGGTTCTAATCTTTCTTTTCAACACCATGAATACCAGATATTTTAAGGACTTTTCCCCTCACATTACTCAGAAACCACTGCGAAACATTATCAGCCATCTCCTCTTGTGTGGACTGCACAAATGCAGTACTAATATATGATTTTCCCTTGGTGAATCCATGTTGACTATTTGTGATAACCTTCTTGTTCTCTGCATGCTTAGAGATAACAACCGGGATGAGCCATTCCATCACCTTTCCCAGGATTAAGGTGAGGCTAACTGGCCTGTGGTTCCCTGGGTCCTTCTTCTTGCTCTTTTTGCAGTTCCTCTAGTCCTCAGGCACCTCTCCTCTTCTCCATGATCTTACAAAGATGATGGAGAGTGGTTTATCAATAACATCTTCCTGTGAAGGTGCATCCCATCAGGGCCCATGGATTAGTGGGTATCAAGTTTGCCTAAATGATTCTAACCTGATCCGCCTCAATCAAGATGAAATATTCCTTTCTCCAAACTTTCTCTCTTGTCAGGGGTCAGGGACTCTTGAGGGCTGCCTTAGCAGTAAAGACTGAAGCAAAAGACAGTGATTCCAACTTCTCTGTATCCTTTGCCACATTTTCTCTAGTCTTCCTTTTGCTAGAGATGTACTTGAAGGAACCCCTCTTGTCCTTGACATCCCTTGCTAGATTTAGTTCCAAATGGACCTTAGCCTTCCACATCACATTTCTGAGAACATTCCTATGTCCCTCCCAAGTGCCTAAGTGCCCTGTCCCTTTCTCCACATTCCATAAACTTCCTTCTTCTCTTTCTTTATGTTTTGCCAGAAGCTTCTCACTCATCCATGCAGGTATTCTGCCCCCATTGCTTGATTTCTTACCCATAGAGATGTACTGATCCTGACCTTGGATGCTTGAGTATCAACCAGCTCTCTTGACCTCCCCACTATTGTCTAGAGCCATAACCTAATAGGATTCCTTCTAGTAGGAACCATAACCTGGCACAATATGTTGTGCTGACACAGCCTAACTTCATTCATGTTTCATAAGGACTCTATCTGTAAAGCATCTTCATTGCTTCACCAGCACTGCAATGCAATGAACTAATGCAACGTACTACCAATTATAATTATTACTCCATTAGCAGAAATCATGTCCCCTCTTGTGTTTTAGAGAAAAATAGGCCTTTTCTTTTAATGGTACCTCTGTGTTTCTAAGCAATTAACCCATGACTCCAAATCCAAGATAATTTAGCTGAAATCCCAAACAAAAATTGAAGAGTCTTATATCTTAAATGCAATGGTGCTACTGTGCAGTTAAGGTCAAAGTGAAGACCCACAGTGAAGTGCTGTAACTGCACCACTGCAGGGTGACAATGGACAGCGGAGGCTAGAGCTGTCCTTTCTCCCCAGAGGACTCCAGGTGAAGGCACTGCAGCTGTTTGTGGATTTTGAAGCACACTGACCCCCCAAACTACTTAATGGCAATGACTGCAAAGAGCCAGCCCTGACCTTTGTCAAAGTTAGACATTTCTAGTCATTACACTTCAATTTGTTATTTTTCTCAAGAAATCAAGTGCACTTTGAAGGGGGGAAATAGGCTTTCCATATCCCTTTAAGACAGACAACTGTTTTGCGTACTGACAATGAGGAATGCTTAACCTTCAGTCCAGTGCAGAAAGAGAGCAAACACCATGTGGCAACCAACAGCAGCATTGTGGAGAAATCCAGACCATGGAAATAAACAAACAGCTGTATCTTTCCTTGTAAATATCCTTTGTTTATAACCAGCATTGGTACTCAACACATTTTTTCCCCTCCAAAAGAAAAGCAGCCAAAACCAGAAAGTGGATATCCTTGGGAAACTTAACACGGTTTATTGTACACCTGTGAATGTTTTACCTTTGTAAAAATAACGTCAGGAACAAAATCAGCATAGAACAATAGCACACAAACGACTCCGTGTGCTGCATGCAGATGTCCAGATTCAAGGCAGATCCTGGTTTCTCTTTGTTGACTGCTGTGATGTATCACCGAGAGGCATTTCCCACTGTATACTACAGAAACAACCCCCAACTGCAAAATCACATGGCATGACACGCATATCAGACTTCCCTCAAGTTCACAGGTGCTCTCTATCAAAACTCGGCGAATGAGGAACGCATGGTCGAAAATCATTATTTTTTCTTGCTGCAGCAGTTGGTTTGGTTAGCACAGATTCCACAGCATCAGTTTTGAACAAACCAAGACGGACGCTTCCTAGCTCTTTCAATGATCCGCTTGCCTTCATCCTTCTCTGAGCACTTTTCTCCCTCATAAAGGACAACAGTCTCTACAGTTGGAGTGTTAAAGGGTCCTCCTTCCTTTTTAGCTATTTCTATCCGTACCAACCGAGTTTCTGCTTTGACCTTTGCATAGCAATAGCCACAAAGGACGTGTTTCTGTTTCAAGTTTCCACACTCAGGACAAACATCAATGTTCCTCTAAAACGACAGTGGAAAACAGCAACGTAAGGAACAGGGAGCAATCACGAACCAGTGAAAAAGCCAGATGAAACCCCAGAGAAATTCAACTAACATTTAAAAATATATTCTTCTATGCAATTTTTCTGTAACGTGTTGTTATGGCAGATGCTTACTGCTAAAAACAGCCTATGAACTCAGTACCTAAATCATTATTGCCCACTGATGTTTGGAAGACTAAAGACCAATGGGCTTAATTAGATGCACAGGAAGTGTAGACTTTTTTCACTCAAGAGTTCAGCTAAAACTCACATTTTGCTGGCTTGCACCTGAACTGCCACTGTTTATTTACCCTCAGACTACTGCTTGAACACACCTGTCACACCGTATTTTAAAATCACAGTGTCTTTTAAGCTTATTTGTTTATACAAATCCCAGTAAAAGCTTTTCCACTCAGTACTGACCACTGCAACAATTCCCTAAAGCAAGCACGATGAAAAACCACCGGTGCAAATTTTATTCTGGCTTTTTTGTCTGCGACTTGCAGTGGCGATGGCGGAAACCTGCTGATTACCTTCACTTTTATGAGCTTGTTGGGATTCCTCCGCCTGCAGCGGTTCACCTCGATCGTGCGTCTTTTCTTGGGCGCCGCCATCCACAGGAGGCTATCCAACAGGCTCGGCGCCTCGTCCCGACTTTCGCCGGCGTCGTTCGCTGCTTGTGGAAGAACTGCGGGAGCCTGCACAGCTAGCGCTGGTCCTGAAGGGGAAGGAAAAAGTAACTCACAACA
>NW_008691904.1:0-729 GCF_000695815.1 Acanthisitta chloris
CCTGCACCCACATCAGCAGTAGCTGCATCACCTGCTGCATGCAGCACCCACATCAGCACCCACATCATTGGCACCCAAACCATGAACATCTGTGGTATCTTCACCAACATCTTCAGCCCCAACACCACGGACAATGTCATCCTCTGTACCCCCAACCCATCTCCCTGGCTCCAGCACCCCAAATCTCACACCCAGTGCTCTCCAGGACATCACCAGCACCCACATCACCAAGGTTAGCACTCAGACCACCCACACCCACCTCACCTGCACCCTGGGACACCTCCAGCACCCACACCACTGACACCAGCACCCACAGCTCCTGCGTCCCGCCCGAGCCGGATGCAGAGACACACAGCTCCATCACCACGGCCCAAGATGAGACCTGGCTGATCCCTCTCACAGGGCTGCTGGGGATGGGGGATGTGTCCCCTGGGACCAGACAGGTGCTGCCAGTGGGGAACCCCCTCCTGGCACCCTTTGATCTCCCCAGTTTTACAGCCCCAGCCTCCAGCTAATGGCTGAGGGGACAAAGGTCCCAGCCCTGGCCCTGCCCATCACCAGGGTGGAGGACAGCGGGTGCAGCGTCCCCGGGGACACCCCAGGTCGGAGTGGGACAGCAGCTCAGTGACATCCTGGCACTGTTCCCCCCACCATCACCCCACAGCCCCCCTGCAGGGGCAACAGGGGCTGGAAACCATCTCAGGGGGACACCCTCCTCTTGGGGACAAG
>NW_008691904.1:752-968 GCF_000695815.1 Acanthisitta chloris
AGAGCCCCCCAGCACCTCCCTGTCTCCCATGGGTGCATTCCTGGGGGGTTATCTCCCCTGGGCAGGTGTTGGGTGCTCTGGAACAGGCCACACGGCACCCGCTGGAGCCTGGAGACACCCTGGGGACACCCAGAGAGATCTTGGCAGGGTGTAACCCCCAAAATTCCCCAACCCCCAGCTGGGAGCACCCATGGGTGCTGCCTACCTTCCCCAAGT
>NW_008691905.1:0-30255 GCF_000695815.1 Acanthisitta chloris
AAGACAATATAATATAATACTATATATTATAATACAATACAATATAATATAATACATAATCAAGAAATAGGATCTAAGATATAATAAAGATATAAGGTATCAGATATATGATACAAGAGCTAAGATATTTTCTACCCATATTTCACTACCTACAATAAAGAATTGCATATCATATATAATGTGCATTGTATATTACAGATAATGTACACTGTATGTTGTATACACTAGAGAATAGAGAATAGATTATACATCAGTTTTACTATACATATCATAAATACAGCTTTGAAAATCTGATAATACAGCTAACTACCTAAATGATGCCAGAACAGGAAAGTATTGCAAAGTTTAGCTGAGAGATGGATCAATTTCACTTTCAGTAACTCCTCAGTCTGATTTGTAGGAATTTAAGATATAATCCTTAAAAAAAAAAAGTCCCTTTAAACTGGAGAGCTGTTTATTAACATCCCTTTTTTTTTTGACCTTCGTCTTCGGAACACTGGATCTTGCTACCTTACCTGGGGCTCTGTGGGTTGATTTTGGAGAGGTTTATACCCCTGGATATATATTTATACCTCCAGCAGGTGCAGTGCAATATTTTTGCGCCAAACCCTAGTCATGAAGTAAAATCCATCACGACAGATGACAGCAGTCATTCCCTAAAACATAAAATATCAGGCAGCTGCTCAGTGGCTGTCTGACAGCTGAAAATAAGATTTTTTTTTTCTTTGCTTATTCATTCATGGATATGTTTTCTTTTTTTTTTGCTGAATGATGACATCATTTTGTAGATGCACAAACTGCAAAACTGCTGCGGCGACCCACACAGCACCACAGGAACATGGTCCTGATCCAGGGCTTAGCTGGGTCAGCTCGTGAGAAGCTGATTACAGGATTGGGCATAAAGCTGCATTTTCTTAGAGCAAGGGGAAAGGCGGAACAATATCATTTGCAGGATCCTTTTTTTGGTTAAAGTGGCTGCCAGGATTTCCACTTGCAACTCCCTGGTTTTAGGGGGTTGTTTGTATGTAAATATGGCTGAGAGAAGGGAGAAAAAAATATTTTATTCCACTTTGAGGACTCTGTTCATCGTGAGAGACCTTAAACAAATTTCTTGTCCATAGAATCAGTTAAAAATCAACCTCCTAAAGCAAAATTGTGTACGTAAGTCCTCGCAGAATCAAGGGTGTATTTGGGCATTTCTACATTCCACAGGCGAACTGGAAATGATCCTTCAGATATGTTGTTGGGTTTTTTAATTCCGTTGTGTTAAATACTTTGAATTTTTAAAATGCTGCTTCACAAGATGAGTATTTCCATGTGAAGGGGCTGCAGCTTGTGCTGGGATTCCCACACCTCAGTGGTGTCCCATCCTCATTTACTACCATTTTATATAGAATCACAGAATGGTTCGGGTTGGAAGGAACCTTAAATATGATCCAGTTCCACCCCACCTACCACGGAGCATTTCCTTGCAGGACTCTTCACCCACAACAGCAGCGAAATCCCCCCCGAAGGCTCATCGAAGGCCTCATCACACTTGATCAGGTCAATAATACACAAACTAAGAGGGATTTGCACTTGAGACAGTAACAGCTTCTCAAGAGCCATTACAGTGTAGTGGCTTTCAGAAAGAAATCCCTTTTAAGAAATGCCAAAATCTGGAGTAACGTGATAGTCTGGGAGGCTTTAGGGTCTTTCTAGTAAATACAATGTTACATGTACTTACGAGTTGGAAAAAAAATAAAAAGAGAAGGTTTTAAAACATTTTCTGCATTTACTATGTTGACTGTATGAACTCCACAACGAGCCAGTGAGGGAGAGAAATTTAGATTTGAAAACAAGCCCAAATTGCTGCCTACCTAACGTTGTAGCACAATAAATACAACACAGGCACTGCAAGCAATCGAAGCAAAGACTCACAATCCCCACATTGATCTCTGCACTGCCTCATTGCTGATAGATAATTGATGACTCGATTTAGCTAACAACTGCACTCAATTATTTAGGAAATTGGGTTGGATTTGTATGAGATGGACCAAATACCTCAACTGCATCACTTGTGTTTTAAGACAAATGAAGGTTGTGGAGGGAGTGTTCTTGCCTTGCAGTGATTGTGTGTTAATGTATATACCATAAATATGCACATAAATACACAAATAAGATGGGGAATATATTAAGGCAAAATAGCTGAATGACGTTTATCGGTTTTGTTGCCTGTTTTCCCCAAATTAGGCAATAAAAAATTTCCATTAAACAGCAATAACAAATTTTCATCAAATACATAATATAAGGTGATAGTCTATGCTGATTACATTTAAAACTATTTACTAATTAATCACAGTAATCTGATGCTTAATTTCTTAATAAATAAGGGTTTGTTCAAAACCAGAAAACATCTCCAACGTGCCTAGAATTTCTATAGAATTTCTATTTTTCAGCAGTGTTTCTAGAGGACAAACACCTCAAAACACTCCTCAGAGCTTTGTTTCAAATGTAACGGACAACAGCTCAACCTCCCAATTTCAATAAAGGGCAGAGATACAATAATAAAGGAAGAACTTAACTTCAGCACTGCTGCGGTTTTCCAGGGAAAGGCTGCTGTTCTCCAAAGGCCGTTTCTGCCCCCCGGTGGTGGCACCAAACCAGCGCTTCAGCTCCAGTCCAGGCTTCGGTCCTCTCCTTTACTGGTGCAGTCTGTGGGCTGTGCACTGGTTCACTTTGTTTTGGAGGGGATACTCTGGGCAAGGACATGGAATAACAGGACAAGGGGGTATGGCTTCAAACTGACAGAGGGCAGGGTTAGATTAGATGTTAGGAAGAAATTCTTAATTTGGCTGTGAAGATGGTGAGACCCTGGCACAGGTTGCCCAGAGAAGCTGTGGCTGCCCCAACCCTGGGAGTGTTCCAGGGCAGGTTGGATGGGGCTGGGAGCAGCCTGGGGTGGTAGAGGGTGTCCCTGCCCATGGCAGGGGGTTGGAATTAGGTGATCTCTGAGGTCTTTACCAACCCAAACATTCTGTGATTCACTGGTGTGACTGCTTTGCTGTACCCTTATATAGTGTGAGCACTGCAAACACCTCTGCTCTGCTGCCTTGGATCCATCCTGCTCCTCACCCTTTTTCTTTCACTCTATCATTTATTGCTCCTCTTGGTAGATGTTTCCTCAGAGTCTCTCTAGGGGTAGCTTAATTTCTGGGATGGAAAAGGTTTGGGAATAACTTTGTTACCACAACTTGGCCTTTGGAAATATTTAGGCTCATTCTCAGCTTAATGCTGCAGCAACACCCAGAGCCCAGAGCTTCCCTGTCCTCATTCCCATCCACAGCAGCTCCTTAGGATCTTCCAGGTGAGCAGAGTTTTCACACTGGGAAAACTTCTGATAGCCACAAGTTGTGCAAAGCTTTGAAATGGATTCAGGACTATATTCACAAATTGCTATATAATCACTTTGCCACTGGCAGAACTTCTCCAAGGTTTCTTCAGGCTTTCAGAAGAATTTTCACACTTTCAAGAATTGAGAGTGCAACATTATGCACCTTTCACCCTTAAACCTCACTAAAAATGCAATTGCAAGCATGAACTAGGATTTTTGTTTCCATTTTTCTACATATTGGCAGAAAAAGTGTGTCCATACTTAACCCAGAGCTTAACTGAATGCCAGTAGGTCGGGATCTGGTTGGTATTGTCATATTTATTGATACCAGAGGGTGAGCTGAGATTGCAGACTAAGCAATTAGAGAAATAACAGCTCACATTGCTAAAATAGACACATTTGGCCTCAAGCCACAGAGACAACAAGCAGCATGAATCTACATCCATCCATTCGTATAAAACCACTTTTCAAATCACTACACTCCCAATCTTGCTCTAATGCATTGATTATGCTCCTCAGTCCCATATGGTTGGCCAAGAATCTGACTGGAGAGTAACCAGTGCCAGATGAAGGGAGTTTTATTGTCTGACCAATTTGAGAAGAGAATCAGGGGCTATTGCCATGGGAATAAGTCATCTCTAGACATTTCTTCACCTTCTCAACAGGTGCAGGTATCTGTTTCTGCGGCCGAAGGGAGCTGCTTTCCTACATGAAACCGTAGATCCACAGGCAAACTCCTGGTGGCACTTCTAATTCAATTAACTTACTCACTGGAACTCCCAGAGAAACTAAATATGAGGAGAACAAGAGGAGAAGCTGGGCCAAATTAATAGGACGAGATCCTTTTACAGCCTGGCCAGCAATCCTGAGCAGCAGCCCTGAAAAGCAAATTGGAACAAGCAAATTGCTGTTGAAAAATTCTTTCAGCACTCGGCTGTTGCTACTCAGCCGCTCACTGCCGGGAGTCAGAGGTTGAAAAATCCTGGGATGGTGCTGACAATGGAGGCATTATTATGACAAACATTTACATTTTATTTATTGAAGTGTTGGAGGTAGATTAGTCTCATCTTCAGCCGCTCAGGATGGACTGCACCATTCGGAGGGAAGAGTAGTGGAAACAAGAGTTTTATTGTGGGGGGAAAAAATAATAACATCATATTGCCCACTCTGAGTCTAATGAAAGGAAACTTAGATTTTGAAGATTGCCCTCAGGAGAAAACTTTCATGCCCCAGGACTCCTTCTTTTTAGCAAAAAACACATTAAGGGGGGTATTTCCTGATTCCAGATCAAGTTGTCTTGAAAAACAATGTAATTTTATGCATATATCTAACTTGACATGTGCTTTATGCAAAAGTCCTGCTGCTTTCCTTCGTGGAGACCAGGACACACAGCAAACAATCTCTTCAAAGTGTCCAATCAAAGCTTTAGACAGATGCAAACAAGTGTGTGGGTATTGTTCCAGGGGTTGTGTAATAGAATATATGTGATCACATATGCATGGGATACTCATTAGCTTGTAAAAAGAATAATTGCATGTTCATAGCTGCAATTTCCACTGAACCTTTTGATTTTCAATAAGCAGTGGAGAAGGAGAGGGAAAGGGAGAGGAAGGTGAGCTGGGAGAGAGGAGATGAGTAGGAAGACATAAACAAATCATGAAACATCCTACTTCTGACTTATGTCCTGGGGGTTATTTTATAGATAAAAAAGCACTAATGCACCTGTAGGATAAAATGTTGAGGGAAAGAAAGGGGAAACATGACCAGCTGGGACCCAAGTGAATGGTTTCAACTGGAAGAATAATTACAGTGATTAAGCTACAAGTTCCTCTCTCTCATAGCAGTGCTGTGGGTCCCATGCCAGCACTCGTGTTTCTGGGGAAACCTCAGATGTCCAAGTGGGATGCCAGGACTCTGACCTAAAAATCATGGGGCCACTGCTCCAGAGGGTCAATGCCCATTTCCACCCTCCTCCTCAGGTCTTGTGTGATGGGCACAGAGCAGACAGCAGGTCTAGTGTTGATGTTTTTTGCAGTAATGACCTCAAATCCAGCTCTGTCCTTGTCAATTATTTGGGAAAGCTAAGCCCCAAATCCCTTTACTCTCTTGCTGCCCGTGCCTGCTGGCCCACAGACAGGAGCCAAGGGAGTGCTTGTTCACAGAAGAATTTTTCAATTTTTCTGTCATTTCCTTCTCCTTGTCACTGGGGATAGAGTGGAAGGAAAGACAAGAGAGTGGGCAGCAGTCAGGCCTTGATCCTTGAGTCAGGTGAGTGCTAACCCCAGTTCCAGTCTCGTCAAAGACATCAGGAGTAGGATTTGTGTGCTGGGTGCTCTTTCTAGAAAGGCAAGAGCATTTTGGGGATGATCTTTTGCCTGTACACCCCAAACAGGGGCACTCCATGGGCCACAATATTTCTCCTGCCACACACTCCAGAAGCAGCATGAGAATAAGTCCCAAAGCAACCCAGCAGGTGAATCCTGCAGCAAACACTTGGGTGCTCACTCTGGCTCTTCCAAGGAAACAAAGGCTAAGAATGAGCCATAGCAACTCTAATCCATCCTGGAGGGTTGATGCCACACTCAGCTAGCCCTTGGATGATGACCAAGGTCCATCTTGAGCTCCAGAGGTGCACCAGATTGAGTTGCAATGAGAACACTTTGGCCAGCAAAGCTACTGCTGCAAGACTCATGTGCCTACAAGGAGGTGTTGCTTTGTTTTCCTTCTGATGACCCAAAACTGGCATGAAACATCCTTTCTGCCGTTTCCCTTCCATGGACCCTCTTCCCCTTCTGTGTCTGGGAGATGATGCAGTCCCAAAGCAAGGATCATCTTTGCTTTTTGTCTTGTACAACGTTACCATCAAATCTCACAAAACCACAACATAAACAACTTGCTCAAGCAAAAATCTACAGGTGCTCCTGTCAGTGTCCAGATAAATTGGATTCTGCAGGGAAACTTGGAGCATCTTCATGCACTAAGGAAGGAGGGAGAGGAAAGGTGTTCCCTGCTTTTCTTTTGCAAAAGCATGGTCACTTATGGAACAACATGATCTCACTGGAGAGGGACTCTTCATCAGGAATTGTAGTGACAGGACAAGGAGTAATGGGTTCAAACTGAAAGAGGGAAAATTTAGCTTAGATTTACAAAAGAAATTCTTGCCTGTGAGGGTGCTGAGGCACTGGCACAGGTTGCCCAGAGAAGCTGTGGCTGCTCCATCTCTGGGAGTGTTCAAGGACAGGTTGGATGGGGCTTGAAGCAACCTGGGCTAGTGGAAGGTGTCCCTATCATGTCAGGGGGTTGTAAGTAGGTGATCTTTAAGGTCCTTCCAACCCAAACCATTCTGTGATTCTATGATCCTATAACTATTCCATTGATTTTAGGTGGGATTAGCAATAAATCTCTGTTTATCCTCAGAGAATGGCTGTGGGATCCCTTTACACACCCTTGTAAACCTAAAGCAACCCACCAGTCTGAATAGTTGGACTACTGAGACCTGGTCCAAAGAGTAATGCCACTGTATTAAATTCTTTGCACATTTTTAATTCCAGTGACTTTATTTCAAGCATTCAATATTTTCTATCATTTTTTGTTTCAACTTATTTTTAGCCTTTTTTTTTTCCCACTGTCAAATGTATTGAAGCTGACATAATTATCGCCCTGACTTCCCCAAAGGCATGTATTTACCTACTTGTTAAAAGGCTTTTTCCATGCTGCCATGCTGTTGCTGTGACAAGATGACTTTGAAGGCACAGTAGGTAAAATAATATTGTATATTGCACAGCAACCCCAACAACGAAATGTTAATTTAACCAATAAAGTAACCACATCGTAATTATAATAATCATTGTTCCTTATCTCTTAACAGGGTTAAAAGTGGAATTCAGATTTGCCATGTAGTGCTTGTCAGCTCTGAAATTACTACACAAGTCACTCAGAGCAGTGAAGTTCCTAGCCCCACTGCCTCTAACTCATGGAAAGTCAGGAAAGGATTCTCTGGAGGAGCCCAACGTGGTCTTATAGCCATCATCTTCCTCCTCCAGCTCCCTCCTGCTCCAGCTTCCCATCCTGCTATGATTTTCCTTGTCAATGAATGGAATATTTGGGTGGATCTTTGAGATTGTCCCACCTTAGTGCTTCTCCAGCTGCTGATAATGTATCCCTCTGCTCTAAGTCAAGCAAAAGAGCCTTCTCTAAGGCAACCAGGTTCAAGGTATGAACCCTGAGGAGCAGGTGAAGGGCAACACCATTACCCACAGAACAAAGGGAGCTCTCAGTTTGGTCAAAACCAGGTGATTTCACAGATTGGACCTACATTTCCCCATGTTATGTGCTGTGCCATGGTCATCCTCACTATCCAGACTGGGCCAGACTTGGGGAACACATGGCTTCCATCTCTTCTACAGGTTTTCATCTTTTTTCCCATCAAAAATGACATTCAAAAGCAGCAGTGCTTGAGCAGGTTTCATCTTGGTAGCAAGTCATCCAGGGGCTGTGCTGGGACATCCTCTCTGAGCAGGTAATTAGGATTTAGCCATCATTCTTTTGTGCTTCTAAACCTCTCTGCTGGCTTTGAAACTCCCATCCTGATTCTCATTCTCAATGTCATATAAATGAATGGATGCCAAGCTCTCTTTTAGACTCAGAAATGGGTTACTGAAAATACAGTGAATCTGCAGCAGTGCTGGACATCTTGGAAGGCAGAGAGTTCAGAGTGGGAAAGAAAGGGAAATAATTTAGTTCACAAACCTTGGAGGTATGGCAAAGAGATATGACAATGCTGCAAAAACTGTTTGTCCTTCTGCTATGCACCAAGTTAGAAAAACTGTAGTTCAGTGTAGCTTGAGGGAGGATGATCTAAAGCTGTACAAGAGAATTAGCATGGCTTAATCCATGGCTGCTCCCCAAAATGGCAAGGCAGGAGCCATCTCAGGGTGGTTATCTCTGCCCCAGTGAGGAAGAGGTTGGCATTGCAGATCTCACTGCTTGGACAACCCAGCCTGTGCCCAGGGACCCTCAGAGGGATGGGGAGATCCACAGGCTGACTCCAGGGATCCAGGGACTGGGCTGTGCTTGGGAATCATGTCCAGTTCCAGCACAAGGGGCTCATTTTCCTGTCTTACAACCCCTTCCATGGCAGGGACGGGATGGTCCAACTGACCCTCCCAGTAAGACCCAGCTCAAAAACCTGTGCTGGGAAAGTGCCACAAACCCTCCTGAGATGTGAGGCAGGACTTTCCATGCACCTAGACCCGAGCAGGCTGGACAAGAGGCAGCTGCAGGCAGAAGACCCCATAGATCTGTCAACACAGTGGACTAATACCTGCTCCTGCCCCAGGATGTGGCTTTCAGACCAGAGATGCCTGGAGTCCTGCCAGTCACAAGCCTCTGTGGTAAAGGGGTGGTTGTAGTTCCCCTGAGGGGACTGATCTGTAAGTGATCCCAAGAAGGTCTTGACATCCTCTACAGAGGGGCTTTTTGAGGATAATTATGTTACAGCCTGAGTGGCACTGAGATACTCTAACACCACAAGCCTGTGTGAGGTCTGAAAACAGATTTTTCCCTTCTCACATTTTATGGGGTGTGGAAATAAAGCCAATTCCCATCCCAGGCCAAATCCCCCAGCCAGATGCCAATCTGGCTCCTGACTGTGATCCTCTAGCTAATATTAACTTGACACAGAGGCAACAGCAGAAATGAAAAATGTGAAGAGTGGGCCTGGGTCCACTAGGAAAGGTTTTGAACTTTACTCCAGATTTTTTGATGTGAAAATTGATCTCTGGCTTTGCACCACACCTTTGGAGTCACCATTAAACATCAGAATACCTAACACTTGCTACAGGCAGGTTTCAAGATAACCATAGACTTTCCCTTGCCTTAAAAGTCTTGGAAACAGAAGCATTTCAGGAAACCTGGTAAATATTGGACTGCACTGACCAAATCACCCCACAAGTAATGAAGCAGCTCTCGGTGCAGCCAGTGGGTGCTGTCAGCCAGGGCTCAGGTTGTTCTTTTGCCAATATCAATCCAGCAAGATGTTTTTATATTTCCTATTGCTAATCCCAAAGTTGATCTTTTTTCTTTCTTCTCCTCTGGGGACATCAGGGGCTGGACACGCAAAAATTCCCCACAGTGAATCCATCCTTTCCTCTGGCTAATGAGGAAATGTACCAGTAACTCTTTCTGCTGTGTTAAATAGAGGGGGTTTAAGCCATCTCCACATGCCTTCTCGTCACCCCAGCGCTCCCAAGAGCATTTAACACCAAATCTGCAACACACATGGCATTTCCCAGGTCTCAGTGGTGAGAAACCTTCATTGTCACCTGCAAATGCCACATTGTACATTCTGGGGACTAATGGTGAGAAAATGCAACTGTGCCTCTTTTTAATTTTCTCATCAGATTAAAGGCATGTACATTGTAGGGGTTAATTGTCAGAAACTTTAATTGTTACCCTATGACTCCTGCTTCCCTCGTGTGTTAGTGGCACACAGTCAGGGCTAATAGTGAGAAAATTTGACTGTAGCTCTACCACACTCTCTTCATTAGGCTAATGGAACATTTTCCTCTCATTTTCTCCCTAGGGTGGCTGTAGGAGTGCTACCTTATAATTGTTGCTCTTACTGTAAT
Source organism: Acanthisitta chloris (assembly GCF_000695815.1). Classification (NCBI taxonomy): domain Eukaryota; kingdom Metazoa; phylum Chordata; class Aves; order Passeriformes; family Acanthisittidae; genus Acanthisitta; species Acanthisitta chloris. The sequence goes on from NW_008691905.1 coordinate 10,003, forward strand.
TGGCAGTAGTAGGAGGATGTATAATCTCATTGTCTTTCCTGTGCAGTGGTAGATTTATTTATGACCTATTGACAATTCCCAGCCAGCAGCTGGAGCTCAGTGCAGGATGCATTAGCCTTTCCTCCCAGCAAAGGGAAGACTACACAAAGGCTGTGATTAACTAGAAAGAACATGAACCCAAGATGTCCCACAGGACCCAATATTAACATCAGTAACGGCAAATAAAGGCACTGCTGACCCTGAAGATACATTGGTCTTATTCTGAGGAATCAGACCAAACTTTGTGCACTCTCATGGTTTCTGACATGCCTCATCTCACAGGTAAAGCACAAAGGGTTAAGTTCATCTTCAGAGCTGCTTCAGCACAATAACACCACAAATGGACCAGGCTGTCTTCATGCAGATGCCACACCACCTTCCACCATAGCTGGGTGAGAAAATGAGGTCTTGATTCAGCAGAGCACATAAGTGAGAGGGAATATTCCAGTTCCACTTGGCAAAACACATAAAGATGTGCTTAATTTTCAGTTCCTACTTTGAGAATTTGCTGAGCTAAGGTCCCTAAACTGGTTTGGAACAAACAAACCTGATCTTTCCTCCCAAAGGTGACTGTTAGGATCCAGAAGCAGCTTGTAGGTCACAGCTGCTGTTGCCAGGTGGCTGAAAGATGCAGCTTTCCCCTGGATGACACCCTGCAAGTGGCTATTTCCATGTGAGGCTGTAGGCAACCTTACTTATGTCTCTGTGTCCTTCCTACCTAGAAGCTGCTGCTCCTCTTGTCCTCAACTCCACAGGAAAGCTCTTCGTGTCTACTCATGGACCACTAGTGTTTTCATAACAGCAGCCTCAGATATTTAAAATTTAGGGTCAATGCAAACCATGAAGCTCTCCAGGGTGGAGAAGCATCCTCCTGTGGACAGGCACTTGTTCAACAGTCCCAACAGAGCCAGGATCACACCCTGAGCCAGTATTACAATGTGTTACAGCAGCCACTGGGTTATCCTGCTGCTCCATAGCCACCTTAAGTGGAGATAATAAATAGAAGTAAGTAGTAGTGTGAGGCAGCACTGGATCAGAGCCAGAATGAAGCTCCTGCAGACCTCTACCATCATGTTTTTTCAGTGGATGAAATGATGCTCTTTTCTTCACCTCTCATCCTCAAGGCTGAGGCAATCAAAGCAACATCTGGAAAATCCCTGTGTCTCCAAAATAGGGAGTACATGAAAAGCAAATCTCTCTCCTCCACACTGCTACATTTATTTATTTATTTTCCCATCTTCTCTCTGCTTTTCAAAAGAAAAGAAGAGAACAAATAAATTATTTATTTTTTTAAAAAAAGAGGGAAGTAAAGAAAAAAATACTGACCCAGATTCACTAGCAAAGCAAAAACAAAAGAAAGAGGGAGGGAATCACAAGATATTTGCATCCTGATTCTGTGTTCATGCTTATAACAAGGGTCCTGTTCACCTCTGCACTGCTCAGCCAGGTCTGTCTGTACTCCCATCTCTTCCCAGCCCAGGAAAAGCAGGTTTAGAGCTGACCAAGGGCATTTCATAGCAGGCAGGATTTTCTCTCACAAAGGAATTTGCCAGCTATGCCCCAGAACGTGACCCAGGTAATGAGCTTTGTCATTTGCCACGTCGCATGCAGGAGCTATTTTGGGAGCCAAACCAGCTTTTCTCCACTGCTGAAACGCTTTGAACTCGGAGGGGTTGTCTCAGGGATGCCTCTAACAACGAGAGAGCCGGAACACCCACTCTGACATATCTAGCACAGTTCATGGGGGAAGCTTTCCCAAGAAAGGCTGGGATTTTCAAAGGGAACATTGTATCTTTGGGTAGGGTAAGAGATCCAGACTCCCCGGGGTCACAGCCCCAAGCTTGTCAGAGTCTGGGGAGGGTTTGGACAATGCTCTCAGGCACACGGTGTGATTCTTGGGACAGTTCTGTGCAGGGCAGGAGTTGGACTTAATGATCCTTGTGAGTCCCTCCCAACTCAGGATATTCTATGATTCCATGATCCTGCCCATCCAGAAGCAGAGATGCTGCAGGCTGGGTTGCCTGAGCTTGGCTGGAGTCTGGTGTTAACATGGTGGGAAACCCAAGCATGTACATGTGGTGCAGGACTGAGAGCCTGGGTTGTTCCACAGAAGTAGGAGCCACAGTGGCCCTGGGGATTCACACCCTGAAAACAAAGTTTTCAAAGAGAAACATGCCCATGGCCCATCCAGGAGGAGATAGAGGCAGAGCCTCAGATCTTTGCAAACCCCTCCCTGCATACCCCAACACAGGGACCACACTGCCATATTTCTTAAATCCCACCACTGATCCCACTCCTCGCTCTTTGTCCATGCCCAGGTCCCGAGGCTGACTGCTTGTCCTTTCCACAGCTCTAACAGGGTCGAGTCAGAGAATCATAGAATCGCAGAATGGTTTGTGTTGGAAGGAACCTTAAAGAACATCCAGTTTCAACCCCCATGCCATGGACAGGGACACCTTCCACTAGCCCAGGTTGCTCCAAGCTCCATCCAACCTGTCCTTGAACACCTCCAGGGCAGCCACAGCTTCTCTGGGCAACCTGTGCCAGTCTTCCCAGTCTGAGCCTCACTGGATGCCCACGGAAGTTTTGCTTACAGGAGAGGGAAAACCAGCCCTTATCAGCACAGGATCAGACTCTACTCACGGCAGCACACACGTATTGATAGTCAGGATGGATTTTTGGTGTCAGAAGAGTGGGTTTGCTTATCTTTCACTGCACACAGATGAGCTTATTAAAGCAAAGTAGGTCAGGCACATGATATAACAGTATGATCTATGTAAAAGGCACTGGGAGGTGTTCATTGTGCTGAGACACTCCACTCCTGACAGATTTATTCCTCTTCATACAAAAAGTCTCAACCAGAGCCAAATCTCCTCAACAAAGACAGGAGCAAGCTCCCCACTAACTTCAGTGAGAGCAAGATTTCAGCATCATTCACTAGTTTCTGCAGAGAATATTTTAATGAGTCCACAACAGGAATAACTCTCTCTGGAAAGTATAGAAAAAGAAGATTAATAAACTATATTAAAATAAATAAAAGCTAGAGTACAGTGTGGCTCTAGAAAGAGAATGAGTTTATATCACCAAGCTGTAACAGGCAATGTAATCATTGAATGGAATCACAGGATACTTTGGGTTGGAAAGGACCTTCAAGACCATCTAGTCCCAACCCCTCTGCCATGGGCAGGGACACCATCCACCAGACCAGGTTGCTCCAAGCCCCATCCAACCTGGACTGGAACACTTCCACCACACTTGTTGCTCTGCTAGACCAAGCCTAGCAAACCTGAGATGAGCCAGATGATCATGCATTTGAGCCTCACATCTGGGAGGGAAAAGCAAATTCCTACAGTTTCACGGGCTCCTGAATCCAGGAAAAATTCTTTTGCAGTACATGTGACCTGTCTGCAGTGCAACTGGGCCTCATTCTTTCTAGTTCAGCTGCCGGAGTGTGAGCAGTCACATCTGCCCCCTCATCCAGCTAAAAACTAACCAGGTTTTCTCCTCATTCATTCTCAGCTTCATCCTCTCCCTGACCTGGCTGGCCACAGTGATGCTGACACAAGCCAGCAGGCTGAATGCAGCCCAGGACTTCATTTCACCTCCTAGACAGAAGATTATTCTCATCTGGGTATTAGAGAGCCCTGATTTCTCACTGGTGGGCAGCTGGAAGTGGTGCCCCCTTCAACTGGTGTCAGATCCAGCAGAGGATGCCTGCCTGGGGCTGGTGGAGATAATCTTTTTCTCCCCAGTGACACACACCATCCAACGTTATCAAATCCAGCTGGTTTGCGTGACTGGCTCGTGCTCAATCAGCAGCTTATTTAGGGAAGTCAGTTTGCTAATTGAGAAAAGTTTAATGAATTTTTTGGTGTATGAAAAACCCAGCTGATTACTTTATATTACCAATGTGTTCATTTGAAAAATTCATTACATTTATGTATTGTGTTTTCATGTAAATATCTCAGCCAAAATGTATTAGCAAAGAATACAATATTATGGTTCATGGTTCATGTGGTATCTGAAAGGAATAATTGTATAACTAATCAGTGAAAACAAAGTAAATGTTCCTCTTAAGCTTGTACAATAAAAAACTGAATTAAAACTATTCAGGCTCAAAAATGCAAATATGTCATATTCCCATCAGCAAGAAAATAAAAAATTGATATTTAGGAACCCACCTGGAGTACTGGGCTCAGCTCTGAGATCTCCAGCTTAAGAAGGACATGGACTTGCTGGAGGAATCCCAGAGGAGGCTGTGAAGATGCTCTGAGGGCTGGAGCACCTCTGCTATGGAGACAGGCTGAGAGAGCTGGGGGTGTTCAGCCTGGAGAAGAGAAGGCTCTGGGGAGACCTTAGAGCCCCTTCCAGTGCCTAAAAGGGCTCCAAGAGAGCTAGAGAGGAAATTTGGACAAGAGAACGGAGTGACAGGATAAGGGAGAATGGCTACCAGCTGCCAGAGGGCAGGGATAGATTGGGCACTGGGAAAAAATTCTTGGCTGTGAGGGTGCTGAGGCACTGGCACAGGTTGCCCAGAGAAGCTGTGGCTGCTCCATCCCTGGGAGTGTTCCAGGGCAGGTTGGATGGGGCTTGGAGCAACCTGGGCTAGTGGAAGGTGTCCCTGCCCCTGGCAGAGGGGCTGAAACTAGATGACTTTAAGGTCACTTCCAACCCAAAACATTCTGTGATTCCACGATTCTGTGACTGGACCCTGTTGCAGCAGTGGGAAGGACAAGCCATACTGAGATGATTTTTGGGAAGTAGAGAGGCTGGATGAGCAGCACAGACCATATAGCTGGTACAGCAGGACTACAGCATCTATGTTTCCCAGCTGGCAGGGAGATGCTGCAAGCAGGGCAGAGGGAGGAAACAAAGCAAGGGGAATCCTCCTGACCCTAGGCACTACCAAAACGAGGGGAAAAGAAGCAGATTACAGAGAACTCAGTGCGGTCACTGATGCTGTGTCTCTGATGGACCCCAGGAGCTCAGACAATGCACAGCATGGATCCTCCTGGGTGGGATCTGCACGTCCTCACAGCAAAGGAAAAACAAGAAAAAATCAATTTTCAGCATCACTTTGTGGCTTTGATTTTGACTGCCAAGTGGCAACACTTTTTCCTCACTGAGGTACTAGCAGGGCTGATGGGATTCACCCAGACTGCCAGCAAGGAAGGTTTTGCTGCTTCTTCAGCAAAACCTCAAACAGTAGAGGCAGAAGAGATCCAACTGCCAAGGCTGCAAAGTATGAGATGGAGAGCATCCAAAGCTTCTCACCTGGAGAGGATGAGGAGGCAGTTTCCAGGATAAATAAAGCCATACAGGATGCCCTGTGTGGGGTGACATGAATCCCAACCGTCTTAATTGAGTGGAGACCCCAAACCTCACCCCTCAGACCAGCAGCTGGGGTGACCCTTTTCCCAGAACCAGCCTCATTCCTGCCAAAGGGTTAATATCTGCAGTGTTAAATTATTAGCTGCCCCAGGGCACACACTGTGCTCTGAGCCAAAGCTGGATAGAAGCACACAGACAGCTTTTAAAGTATTTTGGGGGCTACCACAATACCCTGGATCATTACAGATGCAGTGGCTAGAATGTATTAACTGGTGCCTTCTCAGTAAAAGCCACAAAGCCACCTCAGTTCCTCTGGGTTGCTGAGTGCCTCATACAAGTGTGCACTAGCTCTGTCTAACCACAAGAGTGTGCCTGGATCACAGTTTTGGGAAAATGTGAGCATTTTCCTATGATGATGTTAAAACCTCTCTTCCTCTGGAAGAGAAGGGCCCTGGCTCTACCCTCCTATCCACACAGGATCCCCCTCTCATTAAGACCAACCATGATCCTTGGCTGGAGACAAGAGCTGGGATTTTGGAGCAGGCATTGCCTTTTGTTATATGTCTGGGGAGGGGTTTTCTCCTCCAAGGATACATTTATTTCCAGGCATATGGAAATAAATACTCATCCTACAGTCAGTGGCTGTAGGATGAGTATGCACTGCAGGATTAAAAAGTGTAAAGGGAGACAAGAGTGTCTCGTCCAGCTCTAGGTGTCAGTGCTTGTAGACATTGTGTTTAGTTAACAAATCTCACTCTAATGTCTGGATATGATAAGTGTTTGTACAACACTTCGGGTAAGGAATAGTATTGGGTATTATTTTAGGGAAAGCCAAACTGATTTGGAAATTCACTCCTGCTGTTTGAGACCTGCTTTCACAGAGTCACACAATCACTTAGGTTGGAAAATACCTCCAAGATCATTGAGTCCAACATGTGACCAAACACGACCTTGTCAACTAAACCATAGCACCAAGTGCTACATCCAGTCATTTCCTGAAGACCTCCAGGGATGGTAACCCCATCACTTCCCTGGGCAGCCTGTTCCAATGCTTGACAACCCTTTCCATGAAGAAATTCCTCCTGATGTCCAACCTGAAACTCCCCTGGTGCAGTTTGAGGCTATATCCTCTTGCCATTAGTTACCTGGGAGAAGAGCCTGACCCACACCTGGCTCTTTCCAGGTAGTTGCAGAGAGTGAGAAGGTCCCCCCTGAGCCTTCTTTTCTCCAGTTTGAAGACCCCCCAGCTCCATCAACCACTCCTCGTATGACTTACTCTCCAGAGCCTTTCCCAGCTGCATTGCACTTCTCTGGACACAGTCCAGCACCTCAATGTCTTTCTTCTTGTGAGAGACCCAAAGCTGAACACAGGACTCCAGGTGTGATTTTGCCAGTGCCCAGTACAGGGGACAATCACTTCCCTGGTCCTGCAGGCCACACTATTGATGATATAAGCCATTGGCCTTCTTGGCCACCTGGGCACATTGCTGGCTTATGTTCAGCTACTGAAGACCAGCACCTCCAGGGTCTATTTCCACCAGGTATCTTTCCAGCCACTCTGCTCCCAGCCTGTAGTGCTCCATGGGGTTGTTGTGACCCAAGTGCAGGACCTAGAACTTGGCCTTGTTGAACCTCATGCAACTGATCTCAGCCCATTGCTCCAGCCTGTCCAGATCCCTCTGCAGAGCCTTCCTGCCCTCCAGCAGATCACCTTACTGAGAGTACAATGAGCCCATGCAGTGAGTACATCAGTCAACACAGGAGTGCTCATGTCTGTATATCACTTACTTATCTGGGGCTGACTGCTCTAATCATGGCTTAATCTCATATAATTTGAGCAACAACTCCGACCCCTTTCTGCAAGTGCTCTGTTTTGCCAGTGTCCTCTGAATCAGCTCGTGCTGGTTACTGCCAAAAGTAGGAGGTGGTGGAGCAGTGAGTCAGTGCTGCATGGCTTCTCCTTCTGCACAGATGGGCAGCCTTCTGCAGCCAACACCAGCTGCAAGGCCCAACACATAGGCAAGTGGGTTTTGTCTGCAGGGGCTTCAGAGTAAAGCTCTGCCTTTAAATTCACAGTGACATACGTACCAGACCCATAAAAGTGATTGCTGACCTGCGTAGGGCTAAGAGTTTTCACAGTACCAACTCCATATGGTGGGCTCACAGTGAGGATCTGAGGTCTGATTTGGAGCTGAGAACTCCCACACCCGTGGGTATTTGGATGGAGCTGTTTGGGAGCCACTGCAGGAATCAAGCCAAGCTGCCAAGTCTTTGGGCTTGGTGCAAAGCTGATCTCCCTCAAAGCAAAGGTGATGGAGAAGATGGATTCAGGTTGGCAATAGCTCCCTGTCATTTTCCATTTGCAAATGAAGACCAAACTCAGCTGGCAGTTGCCATCTGTATCAGCCTACTTGGACACAGCCATTTCTTAGAATGGGATCCAGGCAAAATAAGACAGCCAAGATAAACACTCGGTTCCAAAAGTGCTCACAGCTGACATATTTCTCATCTGAAGGCCAGGGCACCTCCTGGTCCACTGTCTGACTGCTCCAAAACAGGACTAGTGACCTGTCCTGTCTCTTCATTATTCTTGACATTACCTTTTCTTTCACATATAGGTGGGAGGCAGGAGTATATGAATGTCCATGCTATAAGAGCAAAGAATATTTTGGAAGCTACCTGGCAATTTCAGCAGCAGTGGTTTCCTGGCTCTCCATCTATTTGGCTTCACAAATAAGTTCATTTCAAGCAGCATTTATTGTACTAACTCAGCAGAGTTGTTTCTGTAGGCCTTTCATAGAGGTGGTTGATGCCTTCTGTGTGTGCACTTCAATTTTTTCTCCCTGTACTTTGGGGTGCAGCAGACTTGGGGAGCATATTCTCACCAGGCTTCCCAGCTCCAAACTGCCTCTCCTAGAAAAGGTTGGATTTAGATGACTTTTCTTTCCCTCATCCCACTCATACAAGAGGCAAATATTGTAGCAAATAAGCCAAATATTGTGAAAAACAAATTCTTCTATAAAAACACATATATGTTACTCACACACATCTAGCATTATACCTTATAGATGAGGTAATGCTGCCAACAGCACTGGAGTAGAGCAACAATTATATTCAACAAGACCTGGAATATAAATGAGGCTGACAAATAAGTGAGTGGTAAATGCCTATTAGTAATTCTGATGTTTGTTTTTATTAAAAAAAATAAATAAAAGGATTATGTTAGGACACAGGTTCTGCCTTCTCTTTTTCTGCCTCATTTATTATTTATCTTCTTGAGTTTTGCTGGGAATTGATTTCTTCTTTCCACAGAATTATCAATGCTGCCACCCAGATATCTTTCCTGTGCATGTAATAACCATTAGAGTCTATGATTACATGTATAGTTAATTACTCTTTTCCACGTTTATTATTTGGCACTTCTCAACACAGAATTTCCCTGGAGTGTACAGTCACCAGGAGTTATGTTCTTTTCCCTTGACACAAATCTTTAGCTTTAACTATGCCATGAATTGTGTGGTATCTGCAAGCTGTGACACCTCAGAAATCCCTTTCTTTCCTGGTCAGCTTCTCAATAGTTTGACTCAACCCTTAGGGGACCTGCTTGATAACCACTCTATGGTGAAAAATTAACATTATTTGTATATTTTCTTTCCTTTCTTTAGACAATGAGGAATTCCTGACAGGGCTTCCTTCTTAGCCCACGATAAAGTGATTTCTTAGAAGAATTACTGCAATAAACTCACTGAAAATCTTTCTGCATTGACTGATCTTTCCCAGTCTCCAATATTTCCAGTATCCCAGTGTAATACTGGATGATATGCTGTGCCAGTTTCCCTGTCACAGAAAGAAGACCTGCCAGTCTGTGGTTTCCAGAGTACTGCCACACACAGCACCATAACCACATTGAACCAGACTGAGCCAACCCACACTTGCTTTTTATCTTGTCTCCAGCACTGGCCAAAGTGAACATCTAGGAACAGTACAGGAACAGGATGAGCCTAAAGTGCTGTTTCCTCTGATACTCTCTCAGACTCCAACAATTTCCCTCTTGGGAACTTCCTGAGCCAAAGATGCTTGCAGATAGTTAGGAATCCTCTGGCAATGCTACTCTCTGGCCTCTTTGAACCCATGTAAACTGTTGTCATACACAATTCCACTTCATCTATGGCTTTTTGCCATCCTCCTATATATACATATATATATATATACTCCCTCTACATCCATAAAGCAACCAGAACTGAGGTTCTCAAGAAGGATTTATGAGTCATGGATTTACACTGTGACACAACAAAGTTAAAATCTGGTGCCACATTTGCCACTTCCCATTCCTCTGGAAATTATCACCATGTCCAGGAGATTCTTTGGTTACATTTCTGATGCTTATTTTTTCTCTTTAAAAGATTCAAATTCAATAAGTTTGACATTTTCTACCCTGACTGTTTCAGAGGATGTTGGAAAACATCCAGTACTCATTTTATCACTTTGCTTTTTGGCCGGATTTCAGTGTAGCCTTTTTTTTTTTTTTTTTTTGTGTGTGTGTGTGGAGAATTAAAAGATCACACAACAGGTTAGTTTTTCATATGTTTTATTGTTTAAAATAATTTGCTTCATTTAGGCTTCTTTTGTGTTTTCTTTTCACAGGCTTTGCAATCAATCTGTTTATTAGCAAGTGAAGACATAATGAGTGTATGTGTGTATCAGAGGATAAATGCAGAAATCACATCCTGAATTCACTGACACGAATATTCACCCCTACAACACGGTTTTGAGAGTTTAATCAAGAAACAAAAACTTGTGAGCCCAAACAAAACATCTTGACTTTCTCATTTCAATTGCTAAACACTCACCCAGGCTGCATATGAATGAATTACCAACCCGAAATTATGTGCATAAATTATTTGGCAAACAAGTCTGAGTAATGAACAAATGTGCTGTGTTGGGGAAGAGAAAGTGAGGCATGATTCAATCACCCACTCGTTATGGCTGAGTCCCTAGGCTCAAATTAGGCAATAATCAGGGATCCTTCAGCACGACGGCTGCAGGGAGTTCAGATGGGCTGTGAGCCTGCAGACATGGGGTTTGAAAGCTTCTGCATGGCTGGGGCCTGTGCCTCTGGCATCTGACACTCACTCCTAGCTCCAAAACTCTTGGCCAGTTCTGATGCAGACACTTGGACACCCCCTCATGCACCAGGAAATTGCAGTTCCTGATGTCACTTCAGAATCACACATGTATCTGCCAAACAACAGGCAATGTGTGGCCTAAGCCAGGCTGACTGTTATCTTGTAGAGTGAGCAAGGTTTCCAGCTGAAAGAGAGCAGGTTTAGATTGGATATTAGGAAAAAATTCTTTGCTGTGAGAGTGGTGAGGCACTGGCACAGGTTGCCCAGAGAAACTGTTGCCGCCCCATCCCTGGGAGTGGTCCAGGCCAGGTTGGATGGGGCTTGGAGCAACCTGGGCTAGTGCAAGTTGTGCCTGCCCATGGCAGGGGATTGGAACTAGATGGTCTTTAAGGTCCCCTCCAGCACAAACCATTCTGTGACTCTATGCTCACACAGGCACAGGTAAAACTCACCTCGTGTCATCTCTGGGTTTCAGTGCTTACACTGGATACAGAACATGCACTGAAGCCTCATGAGGATAGTCCCTGAAAACTCTGCTTTTGGCACATCCCACAGCATAAACCCCAACAAGGATTTGTTTGCAGGAAGCTCTGTCTTCCAGCCTCAGATGGAAGAGGCCACTCTAAATATCCACCCATAATCCTTGTCCTTGCTGGGTGATGGGGCAGAGGGAGGAAGGCCTGAACCCTCTTGAAGGTTTCCTGCAGTCAACCCAGTGCTGAGCATCAAACCACATGGGCTCAAGCTGTCCCATCACTCTAACAACACACTGTTGCCTGCAGAACTCCCCTAATGGATCTAATGAGACTTTGACAACAGGCTTGCAATCAAGTGGGTTATATTGCAGGCTAAATTATCCCTTGTTCCACGGCATGATGATTTCCTGCTATGCCAAGGAGAAATAGGTACTGTTATCTGCTGCACATCAGCAGAGCAGAATAGCCATTACCTGAAAATGGGAAAATGATGCACAGACCAAATTGGATCCAAACCTGTACTCCCAGTTGTAATTACAAAAGAGGTTTGAGGTTTCTGCCTCTGTCTTCTAACCATTTCTTCAAAGACACATTCTCTTTCCATTCAGAATTATTGATCACTTGCATTTTGAGGTTTGCATGGGATTCCTGGAAACCTTCTTCTTGCTGAAGGACCCTGACAAACTTGTATCCAGCTTACACATTGAGTGTGACCTCTATCCAACAACTGCTGTCCATCCAACCATGCCCTGAGCCCCACCTCCTGCCTGCTGAGCCAACACAACACACAAAGTTCAGCTGCACAACATTCCAGGTGCCCTTCAGCCTTGCCAGGCTCAGGTTTCATAGCTCTGATGTTTTGGGGACTACCTGTGCTAGATGGTCACTCTGTGCAGGCACAAAACAGAGCCAGTATGCAGAGATCATCCAGGAGCCAAGGATCAATAAAACACCCTCTGACCTGAAGCTCTCTGGTTAAACACCTCTCCAGTCAGGCTTGTGAAAGAAAGAACAGAGTAAAAGCACTCAAAGCAAAAAGTGTCCTGTTATTTTCCTTTCCGTGAAAATATACAGCAAAATAAGATCAAAGAGTCAGCTGAATCTGAATTTTCATTCTGCTGAGCATCAAAACAAATGAAAAGGTGAGATTCCCAGAGAACTTTTACTCCAGACATCCTCCTCCAGCTGCTCCTGATTTCCAGAGTATCAGTAGCAGGTGGTGCAGGAGATACTGCCAAGGCTCACTTGGAGGATATTTTTGAAAGCATTAAAAAAATTCCCTTGAACTATTCTGAGCACTGCAGGCAGCACTTCTCCGCCTCAGAAGGGAAAGTGGAAACTTGTATTTCCTCACCAAAAGCAAAATACCTCTGCCCATGCCTGGCCCTGCATGAGCCAACTAAGACCCAGTGTAAAATAGGCAGTATGAGCTGAATTCTTGCCCCAGGGAAATCAGAGCTGACTTATTGTTCAGTGGCATCAGGATTTGATTCAGTGTGAATGAGAGAAAAAAATCAAGGCAAAACTATGAGATCCCAGCCAGCAATATACTTAAACCCACATCTAAATAGTCCTAAATAAAATATCAGCACTGGATGTACTGGTCTTAAGTGGATAAAAATGGGTTTATGTATGCACAGTAATAAGTTTTAAGAAGGATGGTGTTTTAAGTTGCCTAATTCCCTGCAGCACTTTGGAGTTTCTGTTTCTAGTTATCTGAAATATCTACACCGTGATGAGGAGAGAGTGATAGGATCAGCATTGCTGCAGTGTGGTGTGGAGCAAGCAGGAGTTTCACTTCCTAGGCCAACTATTCTCCCTCTCTGCTCCCTGAGAGAATCCTGTGGAAGGTCTTAATTCTCTTTTCCAAAGAGCTCCAGCTGTTCTCCAGCCTTTATTTGTGGAACTGTTTGTTCCTTCCTACGCATCTTGTGCTCGTCCTTATCAAAGTGTATTTCTGCATTCCTCAAGATCCTTTGCAACTCTGGCCCCGTCTTTGCAGTCCACCCATGCATTGCTTTGCCTACAAATAAAAAATATGTCCTTTTGAGTCCATTGGAAATATTGACTAACACACCAGACCTCACACAACCTCTCTTACACCTTCCTGGTCAATCTCTGAAATGCTTAGTACTCAGCCCTTTATAACTTCATACATGTAGTATCTCCTTGTCTTGTTTATGAGAATGTCTAACTGATATCAAGACTTAGGACTTGACCTGTTTCTCCTCCATCCCAAAGCCTGTTCCCTTACACGTAAGGAAATGCATTTGGTTTGACATGATTTGTTCTTGACAAATCCATGTCGACTGTCCCTAATCTCCTTGTTTTCCCTTACATGCTTACAAATTCTTTGATTATTTGTGGCAGGATTTTTCAGGAAATTGAAGGTAAGCTGATGTGTCTATAATTCTATAACTCCTCCATTCTACCCTCCCCTTTTAATAAGTTTCCATCCTCACCTTCTACATCCTCCACAGTTTTTAAAGGTATTTACTCCACCAAATATCTCACACCTTAGGGAATCTACCAGCAAAACAGCAACTAGCAGAGGACCTTCTAAAAAGATTATAATATTTTAATGGTCTAATATGCTAAATGATATTTTAAACAGTTTTATGTAGATTATTACCCATTTTTCCTCAAAATATTATAGTTATGCTCTCTCTATATATACAGTTTTCAGCAAGCTCACTTACAGCATCACATGATTTTTTAATACCCTATAACTACATTCTCCTTTTGCTTGACAGCTATGAACCAAAGCCAAGTGGTCAAACTGAGCCTGAAACTGTTGATGGGTGTTAGTGCAAGAAAGTAGGCCTGAATTTCCTGCCAGTGTGCTCCTTTCACACAATAAAGTGGGATGGGTCAGAGTGTGTGGGTGAGTAGTTCATGCAAGAAGATCAACATATTGACTTGCTCAAGTGAAAATCTCTCCTTGTGCAACACTGAGAGCACCGAACAATGATGGAACAAGCAAGCAGCTGGATGAGAAAGCCAAACATGCCTAATTCTCACAGCACTCTGCCTGCTGTGCCAGGGACTGCATCCAGGGGAGCTGGGTCGCCTAGCTGAGATCTCAGCTAGGCAGCTTTGCAGCTTTGCAGCCATACATCAGCTTTGCAGCCATACATTGAGCTTTCCTGGACCTTACATTTGTAGCTGCCCCTGAACTCTTCCCTCTCAATAGAAGTTTGGGAAGAGAAGAGCTGTCTCCAGCTATCCACAGTGCAGTGCATCATTTTAAATTCCCCATTAGCATCACAGACCAGATGCCAAGCACAGTGGAATCAATGTTCTTCCATGAAATCATCTCTAAATAAGCATCTCTGCTTTTAAGTACATTTTCACTGTGTTTCTAAGCACACATCAAACCTGAGTTCAACAGAAAGATTCCCGCTGCTCTTTCCTTTGTTTCTTCCAATACTGCTGAGGGATGCTGTGTCTGCAGGAGACAGGGAGAAGTAAGAGGAGTCTTGGCAGGGTGGCAAAGACAGAAAGAAACTTCCTGAAAAGCTCAAGAGCACCTTATTAGAAGGAGAATTCTTGAATGAGGTTATGGACACACCTTTTCCTTCTCCTGCTGAGTCATGATTTCTTCCTGCCACTGACAACAGGCACAGGGAAGAGAAGTCAGCTCCCAGTTAATTATAAATGACTCATATGATTTCACCCATAGAATGAAAAAGGTAAGACCAACAAATGGAATAAATATTGTCAGGATTGACTCATCCTTCACAGACCTGTTTTGTTTTGTGGGGCTTTTTTTTTAACCTGTCAAACCTCTCTCAGTGTCATTTCACACTTGGTTTCAATGTAGCTATAAAAGTAGATATGGCAATTCTCCTGCTGCATTGATCTTGACACAACAAGTCCTTGTCTCACACGGAGGGAAATGTTACTGCTGTCAGAAGAGATGCAGGCAGTGACTTTTGTATCTTCCTCTGGTAAAATAAACTTGGTTTATGGCACGGGGTCACTGCTGTGGGAATTGCAGAGACGCTGGAGTGCTGTACAACACTCCCCTCTTGTGATTTCTCTCGTTACAACACTTTCTAAACCACTGCGATCCCAGATGAACCATTTTACATGGAAGATTCCCTCTCTGAGCATGAATCCTACCCTTAAACTGCCAGTTTCCTCAGCGGGAACTGAACACCATTATTAGATAATACATATGCATTTTGGGTTTACTGAACTCCTTTTTCCCTGTGCCTATAACCTTGTATGATTATTTATATGACTCTATATTTGCTGCTTCAGGAACATGGACAGACCTGGTATCCCAACCTCTGCCAGCACATGTTGCATTTCTCCTCTAAATACAAGAGTTCAGTGCACAAATTTCAGATCTGCTTGTACATCTTTGCTGTGTCCTTTGAGCTGCAGAGGTCCAAAGCCAGGCTGATTTAGTGGAATGACAGCATTTGTCCACACAGTTCATGGCTGGGCACTGGAGAGATCACAGCTCAGAGCAGTCGGTGCAGCCCTAGGAGATACAAGTTCATCTCTTGACCCAAGCACCAAAGCTGTGGACAACAGCAACCCTGTCTGAGGTGAATTCAGGAATCTACACATCCCAGGCACTTGTTCATACTCTCTCTTTTTCCTTAAAGCTTTACAAAGACAAGGGAATCAGTGCAGGGATCCCTGCTCTCCATGGTGAGGTGCAGGCATGTTCCCACACCCAGCTGTCAAGAAGTGGCAAAGCTGGATGACAGGGCCAGGGACCAAGTGTGACACTGGTCTAGAAGGGAAAGGGACCTGAAACCAAGTGTGGCAGTGAGGTGGGGTGGTTGCAGAGGTGAGGACAGCAGGGTGGCCTCACTGTCAAAGGCACAGCCCAAAAGAACCTGGGCAAAGCAAGCAGAGACACTTTGGTGACAGTGACCAGGTTCAGCTGAGAGCCCAGGTGGCCTGACAAGTCCATGGAGATGGGGCAAGCACAGGGTGAAGCAGACATGGCCATGGACTGCTCTACCACAGCGCTGTCCCTGACCCCAAATAGGCAAGCCCTCAGGAAGGGAAATGCCCTCAGGGCCACAACACTGACACAGCCCATGAAAAACCTTTACTTCCCTACCTGAAAAATCAGATCCAAAATATCTCAGCTATTTTTAACCTAGACAAGTGGAAGGGGAAAAGACAATTTTATTATTGCTTTGCTGACAAGCTTAGAGCTCAAGTGGCATGGTCAGTGTTACATGCTAAGCAATGTTTTTAAAGAATGACTGTTGATAAGTGAAGAACAACAGAGAACGTTTTAGCTGGAAGGAATTCTACTTCCACATCAAACTACTTCCCCTTTTCTCAAGAAGAAAAAAGCTTCTTTGTTAAGCATCAACCGGCTTCTACATTTTATTGCCCAGATAAAGTACACCTCAATATTTTGCCCCCAACATCCTTATTTCTGGTGCAGCTGGGATGTCACTATTAGGACAGGGAACACAGCGTGTTTAGATGTCCATATTCCACCAGGGTTTCCATAAGTAACACAGAGCAACTGTGAAACTCAATTGATATGTAGGCACCTGCCTTAAATATTGAAGAGAAACAGAGGCATGCCAGCAGCAGCTCCCTTTCTTTCCACAGATAACAGAACTAAGTTTCCAAAGTGTGTGCTGTTTCCTTAACAAATAAATTAGCCATAGAAACCTCCAAGGTCACAGTTACTGAACAAAGAATGACAAACAATGAGGCTTGTGTTCAAGCCTCATCCCTACCTAAGAAGATGTGGTTTGTGATGGCATGAGGGTGCTCAGGGCTGCTGGATGTTCAAATAGCAGTGAGAGGAAGAACAAGGAATAAAATCCACCTAAAGCTATTAATAAAAGGCATGACTTCTGGTTCAGAATATTAATTTTAAAAGCAGCTGTTGTCATAATAAAGATGAGAAATAAGACCAAAATTTAGACACAGTAGGCACTTAGCTTAGAACATCTCAGCAGTGGCCATAGAATCATAGAACCATGGAATGGTGTAAAATCATAGATTGTAAGGGACATTAAAGAACATGTTGTTCCAACACTCTGCCATGGACAGGGACACCTTCTGCTAGACCAGGTTGCTCAGTGCCCCACCTAACTTCAGAGGGTGACAGTGGGGGTATTGGTCTGAGATGTACTACTTATGCCAAAGTCCCTTTATTTAACAGGCCAATGCCACCCAGAAAGCACAGTTCCCCTAATCTGCTTTAGAACTCTAGGATGATCTGAAATCCATCACAGGAATGTCTTTTCCTCTCCATCAACAGGAAGTGGAATCAAAGGCACCAGCTCAGAGGTGTGTGTCCTACCCACACCTGCATTTGGTCAGATAGGTCCCAGCTATGGACATGAACTGTTAAGATCGACATCACAACCAGGACCTTCTGAGTTTGGAAGCGGTTCAACAGATATTGGAAGTGGGACACAAAATGTTAACAGTGTGCTAAAGAGCACATAATAGACACCTTTTCCCATGGGACCTGTCATTGTAGCTAACACAGTGTTTTCATGCTAATTTAGATCATCTTCACCCTCTCCAACAACGTTTGCTGGTGCTGGATCATCTCCTTCACACAGACATCACCCTAACATGTGGTTCTGACACTCTCAATCACACTGCTGCAACACGGCAAATGAGAACAGAATTTGGGCCAGCCCTGCACTGACAAGACATTTGTTTGCTCTTTCTGTTTAAACTACCCAAGGACAGTGAACTTGTGCCAGAGAAATTCCTTTGGTGCCTGAAAACACACTCAAAACCAAATATTAAACCTTGAACACAACTATGTATGTAAAGAGCTCTGTGGAGTAGACAGAAGTGTAAAAAAACTTATCTGCAGAGTAACTGCAGGACACAAAGCCAACAAAGATAGAGATAATATGTTTTAATATTTCTGAATTATAGAATCATCATAGAGTGGTTTGTGCAGGAAGGGAATTTAAGGATCATCTAGTTCCAACTCCCTGCCATGGGCAGGGACACCTTCCATTAGACCAAGTTGCTCTGAGCCCCATTCAACCTGGCCTTGTACACTTCCAGGGATGGGGCAATGGAGCCTTGGAAAAGTAAAACTAAATCTAAAAGGATACAGAGACCAATTTTTTTCTCAAAATTTAAGTATTTCCATCATTAATTACTTGGAATAAAATCCTTATAATTCCCTCACTTTCCAATAGGTCTTTTATTCTTTTCCCACTTTCCTTCAGCACTCAGCAGTTCATAGACAGGAGTCTGTAACCCCACACTATTTATTCCTCCTAAGAATCCTGTTAGGACATGTAGAGCAGTTGCTGGATTTTCTTTTTAAGCCCAGACCTGACACTTCCTTGAAAAATATCTACAGCAAAAGAAAATAAGTCTTACAAGGGCCCTGCAAATCTTCAAGAGAGCAAAGGTAAAACCCCACTTTTTCTCTGCATTTTGAGGGGCCTTGTGTGCACATTAATAGAATCTTCATATCTAAAGGACTAGTCTGTTGCTGAGGTATCTAGTAGCATTTTAATAAAAAAGATTATTCAAGGCAGAAAAGCAGCAGAGATGGCTTCAGACACCTTCCAGCCTTGCTGAATTTCAGAGAATCACAGAATCAGTCAGATTGGAAAAGACCTCTGAGTTCATCAAGTCCAACCTGTGACCTAATACCACCATGTCAACCAGACCACGGTGCTGTGTCATGTCCAGTCTCTCCTTAAACACCACTAGGGATGGTGATTTCCACTGTTATCAGTCACACAACTCAGTCCAAGGTTGCCTTGGCTTGCCCAGACAGGAATGACATCCCTCAGACTATGAATACACAGAGTGTCACCAAAACACAGTTGGTGTCTGTCCCCAGACTAAACACCACTGGCAGTGTCCTTGTGGACAGTGCCTGTGCCTCGCCAGGCTTGGGAGGACCAAACAAAATGAAAACCAAAGAGAGGGCAGATGATAATGTGTGTGGTGGTCAGATCCTGGGG
The DNA here is from genome assembly GCF_000695815.1 of Acanthisitta chloris. Taxonomy (NCBI): domain Eukaryota; kingdom Metazoa; phylum Chordata; class Aves; order Passeriformes; family Acanthisittidae; genus Acanthisitta; species Acanthisitta chloris. The sequence continues at coordinate 28,924 of NW_008691905.1, forward strand.
TGTGAGCAGGGCAGGGAGGAGGCTGCAAAGGGACTTGTTAGAGGGCAACAGGCACAACTGGGCACTGGAACAGGGCAGTCATCACAGCACCAAGACTGACAGAACTCAAGGGACGTTTGGATAAGGCTCTCAGGCACAGTGTGTGACTCTTGGGAGTGTCCTGTGCAGAGTCAAAAATTGGACTTGATGATCCCCATGGGTCTCTTCCAACTCTGAATAATCTGTTATTCTGTGAACTGTTGGAGGTGTTTAAAGAGAGACTGGACATGGCACTTAGTGCTGTTGACATGGTGGTGTCAGGTCACAGGTTGGACTTCATGATCTCAGAGGTCTTTTCTGACCTGTTTTATTTTGTGTGATGCTGTGAACTATTGAAATTGTTTAAGGAGAAATTGGATGTGGCACGTAGTGCCATGCTCTTGTTGCCATGGTGGTGTTAGGTTGCACTCGATGACTTCAGAGCATTTTTCCAGTTTGATTTATTCTGCATGATTCTGTGAACCGTTGAAGTTGTTTAAGGAGAGACTGGACATGGCATTTCACACCATGGTCTAGTTAACACGGTGGTGTTCGGTCATAGGTTGAACTTGATGATCTCAGAGGTCTTTTCTGCCCTGTGTTATTCCATGATTCTGTGAACTGTTGGAGTTGTTTAAGGAGAAACTGGACATGGCACTTCACACCATGGTCTAGTTAACACAGTGGTGTTAGGTCATAGGTTGAACTTGATGATCTCAGAGGTCTTTTCTGACCTGTTTGATTTTGTGTAATTCTGTGATTCTATGAACTGCTTGAGTTGTTCAAGGAGTCTGGACATGACACAGCACTATGGACTAGCTGTCATGATGTTGTCAGGCCACAGGTTGGACTTGATGATCTGAGAGGTCTTTTCCGACCTGTTTGATTTTGTGCGATTCTGTGACTCTGTGAACTGTAGGAATTGTTTAACAGAGCCTGGATGTGACACTGAGCAGTATGGACTAGCTGACATGCTGGTGTCAGGCCACAGGTTGGACTTGATGATCTGAGAGGTCTTTTCCGACCTGTTTGATTTTGTGCGATTCTGTGACTCTGTGAACTGTAGGAATTGTTTAACAGAGCCTGGATGTGACACTGAGCAGTATGGACTAGCTGACATGCTGGTGTCAGGCCACAGGTTGGACTTGACGATCTCAGAGGTGATTCCGTGATTCTATGAACTGCTGGAGCTGTTTCAGGCGACACTGGACGCGACACTTGGTGCCTGCTCTGGCGGCCACGGCGCTGTGAGTCTCAGCTCGGCTCGATAGCCTCACGCCTCCTTCCCCGCTGACCGCCCCGCCGTGCCCCCGC
>NW_008691906.1:0-4129 GCF_000695815.1 Acanthisitta chloris
CAGCCAGGTTGATTCTATGATTCTATAAGAGAGATTATTTACAAGGACATATAGTTATAGGACAAGGGGGAATGGCTTCAAACTGAGAGTAGGCTTAAATTAGGTATCAGGGGAAAATTCCCTACTCTAAAGGTGGTGAGACACCATCATGTTGCCCAGAGATGCTGTGGGTGCCTCACCCCTGGAAGTGTTCAAGGCCAGGTTGGATGAAGACCTGAGAAACCTGGTCTAGTGGAAAGTGTCCCTGCCCATAGCAGGGTGTTTGGAACTAGATGATCTTTAAGGTGCCTTCCAACCCAGCCCATTCTATGTTTCTATGAAATACATACTTGTTCTTTATGCAACGAATTATAGGAGTAACATCTATAACTATTTTTTTGGAAGAGATATTCTGAAAATCTCTACTTAAAATAGGACTAATCTGAATTCATACAGAAAAACATTATAGCAAAAACTGAAAGTCACTTCCAACAATAATTCAGTTCTCATCTCTTAATATTTTAAAAAGTGAATAATTTGGCACTGATTTTTGAGAAGGGAATTCTTGTTTTTTGCTTGCTCGTTTTTTTTACAAATATCTCAGTGTCATATGATTTGGCAAAGAGAGGAATCAAGAAATGTGTCACTGACTTCTATTCTGAAACATATAATTTTTTGAGAATTAACAGCAATTTCATTCAAACATACCATTTCTTTCACCCTATCTGATGAACATTTTTGTACTTTTTTTAATGGTGCTTTGCCTTATTTCTTGCAATAGAATTAGAAGAAATGGTTCACTTGTTCGATGTTACCACTGCAAGGAAAATATCAAGGGAAATCCACATGCAATTATCTCTAATTCTAACCCTCACACCAAAATGTACTCAGGATAAGGCTGCCGGATTTTTCTAGATATGATTCTTTTTCCTAATGTCCATACTGGAAGTCTTCACTTGTAACCTAATGTATAGTTTAACTTTGGTTATTGAGACATAAAAACACCCTACACTATTGCCAACATCTATGTTCACTGTGTTTGTATGTGGGATTTATCAGAAGCATGAAAAAAACATAAGTACCAGTCAGCCTACTTTCAATGAAGCAGTTTTATGATTTGACTAGTGCATATGAATGAATAATATGAAGTGGGAAACAATAACTTGCAAAGATTTTTAGAGAAGAGCTCTGTATCCGAAGTCATTAATCTTCTCTAATGTTTCTGAAATTATAAACCTTCTGTTTTGTTTAATATGTTGCAAGAAATCAAGTAAATACATTTCAACCTGCAGGGCTGAAAAAAATGTGCTATTGCATTCCAGTTTCAGAACTGTCACCAGCATTGCTAACTTATAAGCAATTTCTCCTAATTTAAGTAGAGAACATCCTATTTCAGGGACCTAAGATTACGCGCTATTGCCTATAAAATAAAATTTTATCTATGAAAAGACATTTAGCTCTAAGTATCCAAGAATTTTGCTTATTGTTTTCCTTATCTCAATTGTGAGATAGAAATGTATCTGAGAAGATCTTGCACTGCTCACAGACATAAGCAATTTGTGAAAGAATTTTTTTCAAGGCATGAAGTATCAAAGATAAAATGTGGAGAAACAGTAGAAATCTGATCCTGTAATTACAAAATACAAGTAATAATCCAAGTAAAAAGTTGAGGCCACTTTATTCTTTACTGCAATTATTATTCAGGCATTTTAGATGAATAGGAATTTTTAAAAGGTTTTTAGAAAATTAAAGATTAAAAATAATATTTTCCAAGTATATTACCATGCATGATATTTAAAAACTTATGCAGGAAGCCAAGTGTGATGATAGTGTATCATCATCCTATTAGGGGCTTGTTTTATACTCTGGCTGTGAATCTCATGACACAAGTCATGTTGTACATCACAGTGACATACTGCACATAAATCCCTTCTTTCTGTATGATAGCATGTTGTGTATCAGAAACTTTATACATGCAGTAAAGATGAAAGTATGTGAAGACAAATGCTTTGAATAAATTACTTTCATACTTTCTATTATCTTTCACCCCAAAACAGGTAAGACAAGAAAAAATAACTTTTCATGATTTCTAGTAGAATGTCAGTACGGTATCTTCAGGGGATTCAGATGTATCAGCCCTGTAACAGTTACCCACCTAGTCTTAAGCAGAGAAAAAGGCATTTTCATACTTCTAAGCTGTCATCCATATTACTTTTGGAAATCAGAACTCAATCATGAATCAGCACAGCTAGAGGAACTAAATATAAATATTTCCAACATCAAAGGATGTTGAAAGCACAAAGCAAAAAGATAAAGAAAAGTATAGGATTTTTGGCTTTTTGGAATCTTGATTGTTAAGTGAATTGCTAAAATACAGCTTTTTCATATGAGACTTCAAAAAACATTCAAACCTGTGGTATCCTTTTAACATATATGCTGTCAATTATTGGGTCACTCAACATTACTATTAATGTTTACTGAAAGAACAAAGAAAATATGTTGCAGTCTTATATGTGTTATGAGTAGTTTATAAAACAGAAAAGTTGATTAAATTCATTAAAGATTCTCTAACATAAAGACAGAAGAATACACAGTATTCTACATAATAACATTTCAAAACTGTATGTGTTACAGGATTGTAATACTTATATCCCTTAAAAAAGTCTAAGTTTAACAACTGCAGAAACACTGAACATAGTTTTCATGATTTTCTATTCCAGAATGTCTGCATCTGAAGTGCAAATATGCACGAAGAATATAGTCAGTCTAAATGAATATTTTTTAACATTTGTTTTTCTAAAGGAAGCTGAAGATCCAAGGATCTGACCAGGAAAGAATAAATAATAAAAAAGAAACATAAGTGAAAGTAACTGCATGAACTTGTTCACCAATTCTCAACAGTTGTAATGCTTTGAAGAATCAAAAGCACAACAGTGAGCATTTGAGAAGTAGTGAGGCCCACACGGAAGACAAGCATGTGATCAGTAGTAGTCTGCATGGGTTCACAAAAGGTAAATCAAGTTTGACCAACCTGATGGCATGAACAGGGCCAAGTCATGTCTGAGGAATTTGATGGCCTTCTGTGATGGGGCCAGTGAATTTGTGGACGGGGCAGAGCAACTGATATCATCTACCTGTACTTATGCAAAGCATTTGACACTGTCACACATGCCACCCTTATCTCAAAATTGGAGAGACATGGATTTGATGAGTGGACCACTCAGTGGATAAAGAACTGGCTGGACGGTTGCATGTAGACAGTCGTGGTCAGCAGTTTGCTCTCCACATGGAGGCCACTGATGAGTGGTGTTCCTCAGAGGTCAGTGCTGGGGTCGATACTGTTCAACATCTTTGCTGGTGACATGGAGAGTGGGATTCAGTGCACTTTCAGTAATTTCACTGATGACACCAAGCGGTGTGGGGCAGTTGACACACTGGAGGGAAGGGATGTGCCATGCAAAGGGATCTTGACAGGTGGACCAAAATTCAACAAAATGAAGTGCAAGGTCCTACATATGGGCTGTGACACTCCCAGGCACACCTACAGGTTGGGTGGGGAAGTAATTGAGACCAGCAATGAGGAGAAAGACTTGGGAATGCCAGCAAATGAGAAACTAACAATGATCCAGCAGCATGCGCTTGCAACCCAGACAGTCAATCAAATTCTGGGCTGTATCAAAAGAAGTGTGGCCAGCAGGTCAAAAGAGGTGATTCTCCTCCTCTACTCTGCTCTTGTGAGACCCAGCCGGGAATACTACATGTAGTTCTGGTGCCCTCAACAGTGTTTTTTTTGTGAGGGTGGTGAGACACTCCAACAGGTTGCCCCAACCCTGGCAGTGTTCAAAGCCAGGCTGTTTTAGGCCTTGAGCAACCTGGTCTAGTGGGGAGGTGTCCCTATCTATGGAAAAGAGGGTTCACACTACATGACCTGTAATGTCCATTCCAGCCCCAAAAATTATATGATTCTATGATCACCTTCTACAATGAAACAACTACCTGGACGGATGGGAGAAGAGCAGGGGATGTTGTCTACCTTGACTTCAGCAGAGCTTTCAGCACTGTCTCTCACAGCATCCTCATGGACAAACTCAAGAAGTGTAGGCTGGATGAGTGGGTGTAGTGTTTTTGCATGGTCAGGTTTTGGCAGTGG
>NW_008691906.1:4560-22338 GCF_000695815.1 Acanthisitta chloris
TATAGATATAGATATAGATATAGATATAGATATAGATATAGATATAGATATAGATATAGATATAGATATAGATATAGATATAGATATAGATATAGATATAGATCTAAGAGCAAAAAAACTTATTATGCAGAAGAGTGAGAATATGTGAGAGGAACAGCTATGCACATGCCAACATCACTGGGAAAAGAGGCAAAGGAGGTACTCCAGGTACCAGAGCTGAGGATCCCCTGTGGCCTGTGATGATGATCATGGTGAAGCAGCTGTCCCCCTGTAGTGTATGGAGGATAACAGGGTGCAGAGATCCACCTGCCGCCCATGGAGGAGACCCACACTGGAACAGGTGGTTTCCTGAAGGAGGATGTGAGTCTGTGGGAGGCCCAAGTTGAAACAGGCTCCTCGCAGGGATCTCCAGTACCATGGAGAGAGGAAACCCATACTGGAGCAGGTTTCCTGGTAGGACTTGTGGGGACCCATGCTGGAACAGGCTCTTCCTGAGGGACTGGTCTGCACCCTGTGGAGAACGACCCATGCTGCAGCATTCATGGAGAACTGTATCTTATGGGAAAGACTCACACTGGAGAAGTTAATTGAGAACTGTCTCCTATGGGAGACACCCCAGGCTGGAGTAGAGGAAGGACTCCTCTCTTTGAGACCTGCAGCAGAAATGTGTGATAAACTGACTGTAACCCCCACTCCCAGTCTCCCTGCACCACTGGAGTGGAGAGGGTAGAGTTGGGAAGGAGGGAGGGGTATAGGAATGTGTTTTTAAGGCCTATTTTATTTTCTAATTATCCTATTCTGATCTTGTTAGTAATAACATCACTTAATTTCTCGAATTTGAGTCTGTTTTGCTGTGATAGTATTTGGTGAATGATCTCTCCCTGTCCTTGTCTCAAGTCATGAACATTTCACTATATTTTTGCTCCTCTGTCCATTTGTGGAGGGGATTGACAGAGTGACTTTGGTGGGTGCCTGGCATCCAGCCAGGGTCAACACACTACAGTGAACAGTGAGGTGGATTGAGAACTGGCTGAATAGGAGATTCCAGAGGGTCATAATCTGTGCCACAGAGTCTAGTTGGAGGCCTGTCACTAGTGCTGTCCCCCAAGGTTAAATACTGGGCCTACTATTGTTTCCGTTTATCAGTGACTTGGATGAGGGGATGGAGTACCACCTCAGCAAGTTTTCTGGTGATACAAAACTGGGAGGAGTGGCTGATACCCCAGAATGCTGTGTAGTCCTTCAGAGGGACCACAACAGGTTGGAGAGATGGACAGAGAAGAACTGTCTGAAATTCAACAGGGGCAAGTGCAGAGTCCTGTACCTGGGGAGCAACAACCCCAGGCACCAGTATAGGCTGGGGGTTGAGCTTCTGGAAGGAATCTCTGCAGAGAAGGACCTGGGAGTCCTGGTGGACAACAAACTCTCCAAAAGCCAGCAGTGTGCCCCTGTGGCCACGAAGGAGCTCACTTTTTTTTTCTTTCCCATGGTTCCTCTTCAGTTTTGAGCCACAAGATCTGCTTATTGACTTGAGGTGCAGTTGACTCTACACAGACCTTTCTGTTATAATTGCAAGATGTGCACTATTCTCAGATCATGCAATTGTTTTGTAATGTGGTTCTTTATCTTCAGCATTTGAACTCGCTCCACCATCATATTTCAGGAAGCCAAATAACTGTCAAGCTAAAAGAATGTTCAAACTCAACCAACCTAACCTGGCTTCAATAATATAGCCTAGAGGTTAAAGTTTCAATATTCTATTTCTAACTTGCCAAGTGACAGTTAGTGTTAAGAATTCTAATACATGAATTTAATACTCAAGTATTCTTATTCATAATATGAAGTTTGTGATAAAAACTTTAATAATTGCCTCCTTTAACTCTATGATCACAAAAAGTATAGACTGCATCTTAAATGCCTATGTCTACAGTTACCATCTTTTTTATCAATCACAACAAATTAATTCCAAATAATGATGATATATTGTCTCCTCTTGCATGTATCTTAAGTATCATTGAAAGTGCCACAGACATATCCTTGTTCATCCAAGTTTAAATATGGAATCTTAGACACAGTGAAGTCTGAGTGACGTTCTTTGTATTTCTGCCCTATCAAAATTTCACCCTTAAGGAGAATTGCATGTTGACATTTTCAGGGCTGAAACTGTGCTCACCAAGCAGTGGAAAACAAAGTACTGAATTTCTGGTTAAAAGAAATTGATACATAAAAGAAGCAACTTTTATTCAAATTTGAGCAGGATTTTCTATTATGAAATTTGGAGAAATTAATTTCTGCAAACGATAAAGTTTGCACAAGTTCTTAGCACAAGCTTCTTTTTTTTCCATAATATGTGAAATTAAAATGTATGGAAGTTGAAATATTGTATACCATCATGCAGCTGATACAGATCCAGAATCATTAAATTGACATATATATTAATCAGTTCAAGCTTTGCTATAAATTTGGCCTGTCCCCTCCCTTTTTTTTTAATTTCCCATTGGTTTTTCATTGCTATTAATTTCTTTGAGGAAATTTCTAATATTTGATAAGGTGACAGGATTTAGGAAATTATATTTATTCAAGATTTGCAGTCTTAAAAGCTGGGAATCCAGCTGCAGTAAATCAAGAGTGCTTTAACTGTGAAATATAAATATTAACACTGAGTTCAGATTTATTTAAAAAAGACACTACTGCAAGAGACTGCAGAAATAAGTTAGATTTATATTTACTATAAGAATGTCGATTTGTTCTGAGAACATGTTTATCGGAGTAAAATACATTATTGCACCTAAACTACTTGTATCTTTACACTAAGAAAAACAAACATGGAGATAATTTTATTACTTCAAATAAAAGTAATTTATATTTTAGCTAAGAAATTGTAATAAAAGAATGACCAAAAAACATGACACAGATCACACTTTAATCTGTTACTGATTTTCAAAGGCAAGGAAAAAGAAGTCCTTCAAAAGGAAACTTTGTATCAAAAATGGAATTTTGTCCTTAATATTCACTCAAATAAATAGACACAGCTTGTGTGAAATCATTTCTTTTAGACGAAGGTGTAATAGGTGACATTATACTTCAATGATATCACAAACAAAAAAGTCACTCAAAAGACTGATCAGAACAAATTGCTGCCTGGTTCAAAAAGCAAGACCCATGCCCTAAAATCATTAATCATTTGGCCTGTTTATTTTGCAAATTCTCTATTTATCAACAACCAAGAACAGAGAATCAAGAATCTATGCTACATCAGTGGCCCTAGATCTGCAATTGATAGAGGCAATGTAATGACCATTTCTGTGTCCACAGAATATGGTCTAACTTTATTCTTGTCGGAATCTAGTACTTTGAAAGGTTTTCTTGTACATATTAAGTTCTGGAACATGAATCCTTTTCATATAACAAGGATACATAATTGGAGTGGTGATGGATAGAAATATGGAAAAATACCATAAAATGGTATCTAGCTTATAAAAAAACATAAGGTATTTCATTGAAAGCTAAAGATTTGTATTTCTTGTGACTCATGCTCCAACAGTCACACAAACTTTCACTTTTTAACAAGGGGAAAAAAATGTAAAATAAAATAATGAGCATGCTATATCAAGGCTGACTGACCAAGCTGCTGGAGGTCAGAAATACTGAGAGCCATGAGCCACGACTGTCTGAAATGTGATTCACAGTCACTGGGCCCTTCATTATTCAAAACTGTTCTAACACCTAGAAATAGATAACCATCACTCCTGTTGTCTCCACTGAGCATCTAGAATTTGAAATTAAAAGTAATCTTATTTCAGATAGCTAGAGAGTGTTATAGAAAAGTTACTAGAGTGTTAACATCAACCAGAGTCATGATGTAATTTGTTAGAGCTTCATAAAAGTTGTTCATCTAGGCAATATTGACAGGTCACAGCGACCGCTTAAATCTATCAGTCCTCCTTGGAGTCAGAAAAAAAGTTCTGTCATACTGGCATGAGTAGGGGGAGGGAATATTTTGAAAGAAGTCTAACAAGTAGTTGACAAATGTATCACTGAATTTGAAAAACCGACAATATCAAACATTCTTGAGTGACTCATGCTCTACTAAACTAACTACAATAATTACCCAGATTTCCAGATGTTTAGGAACACAGGATTTCTGGAAAATAGGCATTGAGCACACATGAATAAATGACTCTGTACATATGATATAAAGTTGATCTGTGAGTACAGAACAAACGTAATGCCTCTGTGATTCAGACCTCCTACATATGACATCAATCATAGATATACAGTTTGGGAAATTTGCCAAGAGAGACAGGAAGACAATTTTTGTCAGACAGACACTGAAGGATATTGTTATAGTATTTAAATCTGAAATGACAATTTAGCTGATCAAGGTAATAGATCTACACCAACTTACCACCTCACCACAATGTCCTCACAGGACAGTCAATGACTGGAGGATTAAAAGTGTAAGACTCTTCAAGATTTCCCTGAAACAGAAAGTAAAATGTGTTTTATTTACTTTTCCACAGCAATACCAATAAATTATGTAATACAATGATGCTAAATAACTTATGCAAACTGCTACTATTGAAAGCCAGCAAAACAAAGTGGAATTTCTGAGCAATCATCATGTAAAAGAGCATAGAACATAAATGGTCATATATTAAATTATTTAATTATTTGTATTATCTGTATATGATCGAAGTCTTTATTAAACAATTGCACTTCAAACACATTGTATTAATTATAGATGCTTTCTTGCTATGCCACTGTTCTAGACCAACTCTTTTTTCAATGTACTATTTTTTGTGCAAATATATAGTTTCATAACTGAACTTATGCTATTAGCTCATTAAATACACCAGATATATTACCAAAACCTGCAGTGCTTGCACAGACATATGTTATTCAGTAAACTCCCTTAGGTTTGTGAAAACAGAACTGTAGCCTTATCAACAGTAAATCTACCTCTTCACATATCACAAACCAATGTCAATGTCTACCATAGGGATGTCCATTCAACTTACTTATTTGACTCTTTCTCATTAGAAGTCAGGCTTAAAAGGTTGGCCTGTGTAAACCTCATGAAGTTCAACAAGACAAGTGTAAGGTCCTGCACCTGGGTTGGGAAACTCCCAAGCACAAGTACAGGCTGGGTGGAGAATGGATTGAGAGGAGAAAGGCTTGGGGCATTGTTTGATGATAAGATAAAAGTGACTCAGCAATGTGCTATCATAGCATAGAAGGACAACCATATCCTGGGCTGCATCAAAAGAATTATGGTCAGCAGGTTGAGGGAGGTGATTCTCCCCCTCTGTTCTGCTCTAGTGAGACCTCACATGGAGTATTGCATCCAGGGCTGGGGTTCTCACTACAGGAAAGACATGGATCTGTTGAAAATGTTCCAGAGGAGAGCCTCTAAGTTGATCACGGTGCTGCAGAACTCCTCGTATGAAGACAGGTTGAGAGAGTTGGGGCTCAACCTGAAAAAGAGAAGACTTCAGGGAAAATTTCTAGAACCTCTTAGTTTCTAAAGAGTGCTTACTAGAATGCTGGAGAAGGACTTTTGACAAGAACATCTAGTGATAGGACAAGGAGGAATGGCCTTAAACAGAGGGATGGCAGGATTAGGTTGGATATTGGGAAGAAATTCCTCCCTGTGAGGGTGGTGGGGCACTGGCACAGGTTGCTCTCCTGAAGCTGTTCAAGACCAGGCTGGATGGAGCTCTGAGCAACCTGGTTCAGTGTAAGGCTCCCCACCCATGGCAGGGGGGTTGGAGCTATATATACTTAAGGTCCCTTCCAACCCTAACCATTCTATGATTCTATGATATTTCCAATGAGGAAAGGCTGAGAGAGGTGGTACTGTTCAGTCTGGAGAAGAGAAGGCTCAAGAGGTAACCCATAAACTTAAGGGAAAGTGCAAAGAAGATGGAGTCAGGGTTTTTTTGATCAAGTCCAGAGAAGGGCCATGAAGTTGATAAGAGGACTGGAGCATCTGCCCTATGAAGACAGGTTGAGAAAGTTAGGGATGTTCAGCCTGGAGAAGAAATGGTTGCATGGAGACCTCATAGTAGCCTGTCAGTATCTGAAAGGGGCCTACAAGGGAGCCAGAGAGGGACTCTTTGTTAGGAACTGTAGTGATAGAACAAGGGGTAACAGATTCAAATTGAAGGAGAGGGGAAACTTAAGCTAGATATTACGAAAAAGATTTTTTCTGTGAGGGTGGTGAGACACTGGAACAGGTTGCCCAAGAATGTGGTGGGTGCCTCCACTCTGGTGGTGTTCAAAGCCAGGCTGGATGAGGCCTTGAGCATCCTGGTCTAGTGGGGAGGTGTCCCTGCCCATGGCAGGGGGAGTTGTGACTAGATGATCTGTGGAATATCCATGTTGGAAATACTGACAAGCCATCTGGATATGGGCTTGGGCAACCTGTTCTCAATAGCTCTGCTTGAGCAGGGAGGTTAATCTACATCCAACTTCAAACACTCTTGTGATACTGTGATATATTGTTCATGGCACTAAAGAGTTTGCGTTTTATCCACCCACGTAGGCAGACTGGGATTGATAACCAACTTCCACCTTTTTACGTATCTCATTGATGACATTCAGAAACCACAATATTCCTAATTATTTAGGCAAGAATAAAAGTAAATATGAATGACTAGTAGCGAAAAAGAATATTTCATCATAAAAAGTCTCTTCCCCTAAACTTTAGGGGAAACTATTCTACTGTTGTCATAATACAGTAGTAGTTTGAGTTGCTGTTTTGTTTTGCTTTTTTTTTTTAATGTATAATAAATGCATTCCATAGACAGTTATTGAAAATAGGCACACAGAGAACTTTTGTTTAAAGTGACGAAATTTTAAGCAGTATAAAGTACAGGGGAAGGATATGTTTGGAGTGTTTATTTAATAAGGTCTTGCACTGCCTTCAAATGTGGTGCAATATGGTTGTATATGACAATGGACAGAGACAATCATTTTGAAGTCAGAAGCATTTCAATATCTGCTATATTTTTGCACTGTCACACCAAAAGCAGAGTAAATATAAATATGCAAATAATAAGGAATATATGGTGTCAGTGCTGAATGACACTGTTCAAGGGACTACTCTGAATATGCATTTTGTTACATTTTAACATTGCTGTGTATATAGCAGAGATTTTTTAGGCTGGCATAATACACCAGTTAACATTTCCTTTATGTATATAAAATCATCAATAAAATTTTTTTGTTTAAGTTGCTTAAGTATCATAAAAATTATGATTAAGCAGTATGAACTCATAAAATACATCCTGAAAACTGGTGCACTGCCCATTGCCCCTTCTTCATAAACCAATATGCAAATATAAGATAATTCCACTCTTTCATCAGTTCTCTTTGTTACTATAACCTACGCATTTTAGTTATTTGTATTGAATTTCCTTGCTCCAATTACATGGGCTCTTATCATTTGAAAATTATGAACCTGTCCATTTCACTGAAAGATTATTTTCATGTTCATTATAATTTCCCTTCTGTTAACATTTCTATTTTTCTTCAAATATTCCTTAAGAAACAGCAGCAATTCCAACCACAAGAAGGAAAAATAACACCTAAAATATATTCTTAATATTCTATTTTGCTAAGCACAATTTCAGACCATTTTGTTGAAGAATAATAAAGACGTTCTGTGTATATTTAAAAGAAAGAGGAAGAACCAAAGCTGTAGTAGTGGGATGGAAGTTTAGTAAGGCTAATTTTTTCCTGTATTTGGGGAAATGCATGCCTTTCACATCCTTCTCTCCCTGTACTTCTTCTTCTATCTACCATTACATGGTCCTTTTCTATTCTTACACAATTTAACAATTTCATTGTTAGGTCTCATCCAATTCTCATCTCAGTGTCATTAATGATATCAGTATATCAGTACAGCTACGAGTCTACATCACAGATAATAAAACTTCAGAAATCAACAAGAACACCACCATATCTGAATAGCATAGGGTAGCTCTAGAAACTCCTCTGTTTGGTTTCCTAAACTTGCACACATAGAAAAATCTTGACCACTGGCTTTTGTTTATTAAAAAAAATTAAAATATAAGAGCCTTCCTATGAAGAGAATGGTGGTTTACACTGCCATAAATGTCAAGAGAATGGTATTGCTAAACAGCCCCAAGAAGATCAATGGGCTGGTCTCTGCTTCAAAATAAAGTAACTTATAAAATCACTTAAATTTTTTACAAAAATACTCTCTCCCCCCAAAAATCTCTGTGTCTCCAGAACATTTATTGCCTGCCTTTGAGTATAAAATATACAAAAGTAGATGTCACAACTCCCAAACATTTTTTCTAAGTCTGTGTCACACACTGTTAAAAGCTATGGAGAGAAAAGACAAGGTCTCTGGCTAGTGACTGCCAGCAGACTTTGAAGACGGACGATTCTGTTAGACCATGGCCAGGCCTCTTTCAGGCTTGTCACTGGTAAATGGAGGTAACAGTCTTCTGCTATGTCATTGACAGGACATGTAAATAAATTCATTGAAAAATACTGTGAAAGCATGTGAATCTATCTAAATCAATGTTATTCATTTCAGTTTGACCTCATTAAGGCTAATTCTCTTGTGCTTGTCCTTTAGTCTTCTTTGTAATTACTCTTGTATTGAAATGATGAAAATGGACATTTATTGTATTTCATGCCTTAGGTAGGCAAAATGAACAGATACCAGAGAAAAGAGAGTATGTCCTCCTGCCATGTTATTCTGCCCTGTCCACTGCTGCTCTGCTAGCAGAGTCCATGGGTGTAAAGAGCTCAGCAATGATACAGAAAAAACAAGAATCTAATTTTCTGCAAGTTCTCCATTTTGATGACAGTCTGATAAATGTTACACCAGCACAGGAAAAGGGGCAGAACCATATGCTTTGGGACTTTCCTTTTTGTGGTCACTAGACTGTAGCTTGGTTTTTTTCTGAGGAAAAAACTCTCAGGTATTTGGAAGCGACAGCCAGGGACAGACAAGAGATCTTTAACAACTGAAAAGCCTCTAAGCACAAATGAGGTTGTAGTTAAGCCCATTTGTAGTTTTTTTCAAGGGAATCTCTACAAACAGGGTGGTTGTACACATGGTTATAGCACAAGGGAGATGAGGTCTTATATGGACTCATGAACAAGAAACTGTGTGCTCTAGAAAAGAAATACACACCTACACCCAGCCCAAAAAGCAGTGAGAAGAGAAGGTCTTAAGTAACTCTGAACTATAGTCTACTTGGTACCAACAACTGGCATGCTGGGATAGTATAGATCTGAGTCATTTCAATCAGATGCTGGAAACTGTTTAATTGCATTAACATGTATGTATAAAACCTCTAAAAACAGAAGCACTATAAAAATAGGGTAGAAGAGACAGAAGCTGACTCTTCTACAGACTGGAGGTAGTTATTTAGAATTACTGTCAGAAAGTTCAACACTTCCGTCATTTCACTAAAACAATGTTTAAAGGGATGAATGCATAAAACTTTGGTATTTACCTAGGATAAACAGTGATATTTTTTTTTGCACAGAATTGAAAAACATTATTTTTATTTAGAAAATTTATTTGACAAAGGGATTATACTGTCAAAAGTTGCTTTCTTATTAAGATCAAATCTTCCTTGCTGATACAATGACTGCCATCAACAACATTAGATAACCATTCTCAAAATGCGCAAATACAGTGTTTACTGGCATCTTTATAAGTATTATGGACTTCAAAGATGCAACATAAACAGTGTGAAAAATATGTACTTCTGAAATGAAGCTTACAGTAGAATATTCCTTACCTAACCATTCGCTTTTATTCAAGAAAGAACATCAAGACATGTGCCTTTTGCTCCAAAGAGCAACACACAAGAGGAGGAAAAATATCCATCCTTTAAATTAAAACATGCAAGTGTGAACCATTACATCAATATGAGGAATTTTAACATAGAGCAAATCTGAGGCCTAATTTAAATCAATCAGTTTCCTTAGAGAAGAAGAACACAAAGCTTTGCCAAAGGACGAGATAAAACAGGGGAAAAAGATTTTGGCCTAAACTGGCCAGAGAGTGTTTCCCATTTCTAGAGATAGTGGGTAAGTAGATAATAACGCAGATGTGCAAGAAGGATAATGAAGTAAATTGGTTTAGGATTTTGTATTGGATGTGTTTTATGAGACCAACAGGTATTTTGCCCTCAAACGTTTTCTGAATGTTTTCCTTATCCCTCATTCATGATCAACCCAGGCCATTCAAGGTCACCTGTGTTTTAGTCCAGAAAGCTGGCAGCAGATGATGGAGCTAAGAAAGGTCTATTAAGACCTCTCACTTGCCTAATCTCATTTTCACCAACAGACTGAAATACAGTCTCTCTATTAATGGTAAGGCACAAACACACAGCCTTTCAGCCGTGAGTGTACAACCAAGTAAATCAGTGCTCTCCTCCTGTAAAGTCATTCTCAGTAGTATTGCTATTAAGAGGTAGCACAATGAAGAATAATATCAAGAAACAGCATTGCCCCTGTAGGAATCTAGTAGCATGGGATGTGAAATAGAGGGGTTTCAGGCTGCTATGTGGTACAGATTTAAGCTCCAGTAAACAGGCCCCTGCAGAGAGCTAAAGTGAAAATGTGTTTAACCCTTTTTCACCTATTAGAATAGCATCAGAGTTGTTATACCTTGTATTTGACAAAGTTTGACAATTTCTATTGCAGCACTGCAAAGCTATAGAAAGAACTCCTAAATCATAGGGGAAAAAAATTAGTAGCAGATAGCACTGTGCTTTTCTATGAAAATAAGTGTCAGTAATATTAATGTTAATATTTATTCTTCATGAGACAGAGGTTTCTGGTGGACTTATCACAGGCTGAGGTAAAACCAGCTACCCTCTGCAACACTGTGTGCTCTAGCTCACCCCTGTCCTGCTGATTCC
This sequence comes from Acanthisitta chloris, assembly GCF_000695815.1. Taxonomy (NCBI): domain Eukaryota; kingdom Metazoa; phylum Chordata; class Aves; order Passeriformes; family Acanthisittidae; genus Acanthisitta; species Acanthisitta chloris. The sequence goes on from NW_008691906.1 coordinate 15,483, forward strand.
CCCATGGCACTGCTGTAGCACAGGCTTGGCCTCCTCAGTGTCCCCTTGCCTCTTTCCCCTGTCAGGGGACTGCACTCCATGGGGACATCTCTGCTTAACCTGGTGTTTCTCCAGCTCCCAGCTTTGTCCTACCAGGGGTGTCCCCACTCCCACGGCACCTTCCTAAGCCCCAAGCTGTGGGTGGAGGCCGGGCACTAAGGCCAAACCATGGTGAAAAGGATCCACAGCTGTGCCAGAGGCTGACCTGCAGCCCACCCAGCTGGATGCCATAGGGTCAGGACTTGCAGCAGTGCATTGAACCACAGTCAGACATCATGGGGCCTTGCCTGAGGGCTGTGCCAATGTCTTCCCCTGAGACTTTCCTAAAGCCAGCTGCAGGGGGGCATAGCCGAGGTCCTGGGTCTGTGCCCACAGCTACAGCTGAGATGGTAGTCAGGCTCATCTTTCCTCCTGGTCCCTGTCACCAGGAATCTCTGGGCAGATCCTTCTCTCTCCACCCCACTGCCGCCTCCAGGGTCTGCTCTTGGCCCCGTGCTTCACCTTAATTCCATAACCCCACACTGCTTCCTGTGACTTTGCTGCAGTCCCCTGCTCCTGTCCAGACTCCAAGTCCCACTTTAAATGGAACAAACTGAATTTAAAACTGTTGCTCTTTCTTTCTTGATCTAGAACAAGTATTTTGTCCTTGCCAAAAGTTCTACTTGCTAGATCGTTTTGAAAAAAGTTTAATTTTCTGACGTGTTAAAAGCTTGATTGTGGCTTTGCTTCTGCAGTAAGAAATATACCTGAGGCTTTTTTTGTTTCAGGTATTTCTGGTATTTGGAAAAATATCACATAATGTTGGGGGGAGGATGTGTGTGGAATTGTCATTAACTGGTCTCTTAAATGTTCCATTATCAAAGCAATATAGAATTATAATTCCCACATTAACTTCATTTTTCCGGTGCCTCTAGATTAATATACTGTCTAGTCAGTAAGCTTTCTAAGGTAGAAACTGTTGACACACCCTTTCTCAGAGTACTAGGCACCGAAGACATCACAGCAAAACGAACTATTTTGTATGAACTAACTTCTGCCTTGGAGACAACTGCAGTAGTGACAATACCTGTATTTGCAATAAAGCTAAAAGTTATTCTTTAATAAACCCCACCAATCTTTTTAGCATAATTAAGAATTTAGTAAGTGAATGCATATACAAATTTTCTTATGTTACAGCCCTATTTCTTTTTTTTTCCATTTAAAAATATTTTTTTTCTATGCCTAATTTTGGTTTCTGTGTTTCGGGCTTTTTTATTTTATTCCCCTGTCTACTGTTTTCTTTATATATCTAATGAATATAAATAGTACTCAATAACATCTGGCATTTACAAAAATGGCATATTATCACATATAAATTGTTCAACAATTCCTATCAAATGTTCAGAAAGTTCTGCTACTAATGGGTCAATTGATAAGTCAAGCAAATGCTACAAAGCTGGCATTGGTAAACTGAAAAAACATAAAATGATCAAAATAAATGGTGTGGGGAAAGGAAACACAAAACAAATCCTAACAATTTTGCAATTATTTCTTCTGGTCATATACTAAAAATGAGTTATAAAATATATCCTGGAAAGTAGTAAACTTTTCCCTTTTGAGCTATGATTCTACTTTATCTGTAAGTAATGAACTATTGTCTGAATAAAGCATATGACATATTAAGGAAAATGTCAAATTTGTACATATTCAGGAAGTTATGCTTTGTAGAAAAACATATCTATATCTTAAATGTACGACTGTTATACAGTGCATCTTTCAAAAATTCAAATGTATGAATGGAATTCCCCACTGCAAGAGCTCTTGATGCATGTTTGAAAATTGAGATCCCCTCTTTAAGTCCTTTGAAGCAATGACATGGACCAGTATTGGCTGAGTGAAGCCAACGTTCCCAAGGACAGCTTTACAATAGAAAAACCAAAGTGTTATTTTACCTATTCCTATCTTCTCTCATCACTCACAACTGCATCCTGTCTCTCTAACCCTCTCTGTATATAACACATTTCTACAGGCAACTGAGTTACATGGAAGAGGGATTATTTGCATTATCAAGTTGAGTCTATGCATAGTTGAATAAACTGTAGGATAGTGCCACAGGCAATTGCTATCTCAGTAGTTGTACTGGGGTTTTTTTCAGGAGAAAGAGAAAAGAAGTCGCTGTAGCACTTTTTTTTTTTCAAGGCAGATTTAAGATAAATCAGTTCATTAGTTATAGAAAGTTGCAGCATATACTGAACCTGAGTTACTCGGCTTCTTTTTAAATATTCTATTTGACCATATGCCTTGAACAGGAAGACATTTTGATCTTCTGTGGACAGAGAAGATTGTCTGAGCAAGATCCTCCTTTAGGGAGACTGTGTGTATCCTATCCAATACCACTTGCACTGCAAATGTGCCAAGTTAGCAAAACTAGGAATGACAAGGCCACCGCAAGAAAATCCTTATAGATGCTGAGTAAAAGACAGAGTAGCTTCTGGTTCTTGTATCTGTGAAGTTAATTTAAGCAGTACAGACTGTCACCTAAATGCATATTTAACTGCAACTTTGATCCACCTTCCTTTATTTGAATTGTCAATACGACAAACTAATTAGGATGTAAGAGTTAGATGCCTCTTCTCTTGGCTAGTTTCAGATGACTTAGTGATACCTGTTGTGCTTAGTCGTCTTGAAAATTAAAGCTGAAAAGAATAGTCTGTGTAAGCAATTCAGCCATCAGCTGGGGAAAAAAAAGGATTTCTTAACAGGAGTTTCTGCTTAAAATGATTTTTAGTTGTCATAGGGGTAGATGGAGACTTACTGCCATCTGCTGGAAGGATTCCTTTAATGATTCAACTTTACAATAAACAAAAATGAATAGTTTTTGTAAAGTAATGAAAGAGTAGAACTATTGCTGAAATTTACGCGATTAATATCTGTGTAACTATGTAAATGCTCATTATTATACTGGCATCAAGGATGCAAAATTATGAAAACATGAACCTAAATCTCCCAGCAATCCAATGTCTGAATGTGGGACTGTGTAAATAAACCATATTCGTAAAGATGAACTAGAGGGCAGAAATCCTTTAAAAATGAGGTGAACAGAAGATGCAAAAGGAGAGGGAAATTAAACACAACCATTAATTTAATATTATAGCATGTTTCAACACTAGCATTTCATTCCTTAAGATATGCAAAAATAATAGTTTTGGAAAAAAATTATAATTCTTATGTTATGAATAGGCAGTAGGGATTTCACAGTGAACACCCAGCTTTCGTAACTGTTAGAAATTTCAGAAAAGAAAAAAGAAAGCAAACAAATAAAATCAAAATGCACACTAATTTTGTCCACCTTCTAGGAGACCTCTGTTTAGGTCACAAAACACACATCAGTAGTTAGAACTGCAAAGAAACTTTGATGCTAATTGCTAGAATAAGCAATGTTTTTAAAGAGCTTTTCTCTCTTTGTTCTCAGTTCTGTTTCAGCTGCGTATAGTCCTCAATCCAGATAACACGGAGTCCTTTTTTCCCAGCTAAATGCCTTTAAACATTAGTTTTGTATCAACCCATTCAAGACTTCAAAACAGTCAAGTTAGATCTTGACTGGTTCAGACGGAACTGTGATTTGTACATCAGTACTCAGCCTCACACATTTGCAAGTCTAAGCCAGAATGTCTAGAGGCATATATATTTTACCAAGAAAGAGAGAAGATTTCACAGTCAGTCTTTATTTGCTGTCTTGAGACTATCCAAATTCTATTGGTATTGTCATTTCATTAACCTATTTTCATTCGCTTAGAAATTAATGCAACTGGGAAAAAATTACATGGAAGGATGGAGTGGAAATGAGACCAGCTAGGATGAGGAAATCATACCAGTTGAATCACTTGGAAATTCTCAGATAGGATAAGGACAATGTGTAATGGCTGGCTAGCTAAAGAAAGAAGAATATAAATACACAATTGAGGAGTGTGGTAAGAGGAACTATTATTACATAGTCAAATGATAGATGGATTTTAAGCTATCATGCCTGAAGTATTTGCTGTACCAAGTAAACTACACCAAATTATATTGTAATTCAAACTGCATGGTGAATAATTTATTTCCCCCTGGGCTAGGGGTTTACATTTCATATCTTTTACATCTCATCACATTGACTGTTACTAAGATACAAATAGAAGCTGTTAAATTCAGCACACTGGAATGTCAATCTAAGCAATTATTTATGGCACCCTAACTTTACCTTTGTCTTTAGGTCCAGTGTTCATTACCCTGGTACTGACAGCTTTAAAGTGATCAATAGATGAGAAGTACCAGGGGATCACTTTTTAAATGCACACACAGCAGCACATCTCCACAGCTTCCTGTGTACTGACTGTATATGTACCATATTCTCATGTATCTGCAGGGTCACAGCAGCTTTTTCTAACTGCTATTTGGATAACTGCAAAGAAAAGCATTTATCAAAAAGTGGGATGCATCTTAATGGGAAGAAATGCAGGACAGTCCTGATCAAGGGGTGTATCAGCTACCTGAAGCAACTATGATGGTATCAGTGTGATACTGTACTTGGACCAAGTAGAGAGAAAGACATGAAAAGCAGACATAGAAAGATGTGTGAGAAATGAGCTAAGGAAATCTCTGTGCAACATTTATGATTGAAATTCCTACATTCAAGATAAAATTGTTAACCTTAATTGTAACTATATTTCTCTGAAGTCTAGAAGACCCAAGAAGATATTAAATGTCAAAGGTGCACTCAGATTCAACATATGCATAGACAAATGTTATGCATTTTGCCTAGAAATGTCAAAAGATCAACAGCTTTTGAAAGACATATTCTCTGCAATTTTATGTAAAATGTAGTGAATCTCTGACACACTTTTGCATGAAACTGAGAAACTCAGAATCAGTCTGGACAAAGTAATTCCCTGCAAATAAATGTAAAAAAAACAAGTGCAAGGCTGGTTCAATCTCTTACAGCATAAATAGCTTATCACTTTGTAAATGAACTTTGTATTTAGTCCCTCAACCTATTTTGCAAAGTGTCCTGTTAGAAGACATGCATGAATTAGAAGAACAGGAACACTCAGATTTTCTACGCCGTCTGAATTTAACCACGTTCTTTCAATACTGTGCCAAAGGCAAACTTGCTGACTTGCTAAAGCCACTAGTCTGTGCTGTTGTATAAGAGATCTGTATTACTGTCAATTTCTCAAAAATACGGTTGTATTAGTTTTTGTAAGCATGTTTTGTACCATAAAATAATACCTACTAACCATTATGGGTAAGTTTTAGTTTTTATTATTCCAGTATTTGCTGGATCGTGACAATCTTGAATTAGGAAGTGTATCACATTCGAAGCATCAGATTTGTTTTAGCTCCATTTTGATATTTTACTAGATGTAAAAAAATGTACTAGGCTGACTGAGGTATTAAAACTTTAAGCTAGGTACTATAACAATTTAGATATGCAAGAGGAAGACTACTTAATGATTAAGCTAAAGCTTCAAAGTGTGTTAATGCTATTTAGAAATTGTCTTCCATCATAATACAGATGTTTTCAGGGTCAGGGGAAAAAAAATTTCAAAAAGACATGCCAAGTATATTTTTATGGCATCAACTTCAACCCAGAGGTAAAAACATTACTGATACCCTTCTAGGACTAACATATGGGTAAGAGACTTTTAAACTGATTCTTGATACATTTTAGAAACAGATTTATAACAGAGACTATAGAATATTTTTGTTAATGTGACTTTTGGCTTTTTTTGGCTATTTTATTTTTTAATTAAAAAAAAAAGAAGTTATAAATGTGAAATAAATCTTTCTGACGCAAACCAAGAACTTTACATTCTTCCATAAGATAAACTGTTTACTAATGACACATGTAAGCAATTTCACAGAAGGGACGGCCTGCAGCTCTTTTCTGTTATTATCTCCACAGATAATATCTTCATCAGCAGATAATGATAATCCTTTCTTTTTGAAATGAATTTTGTATCTTTAATATTTATACTCTATAACTATTTCCATTTTCCCTTTCAGTTAGCTCCATGAAAATAAAATTCTAAGAGTATGAAAGAAGTATTTTATTTATATTTTTAGTTTTGAAAGAAATACCAGAAAATATGTATGCTCATCAGATGTACACCAAGTCAACAGGTCAATTAGACTTTTCTGTCACATCATCAGTTTGTCTTTGTTACAACAATACTACAGGAAGTCTACAATTCTGGACTGTCTATCTAGTTAAATTTTATACACTGTGCAATTCTCTCTCTCCCCTGAACTACACCCATTCCTGTCACACAGAGCCTTACCTTTAGCACTTTAATAAGCTCAAATTACAGGCAAGCAATCTAAAGCATTTTGCAGGTAATAAGCAGATCAAATATTCATGAAAATGCATAATTCAGTTTTAAATATCCATGGACAGTTTGTTTCCATGGTTGTTTTACTACCCATACATTGCTGAATGTGAAATGGGAAGCATTTAATCATTGTACAGCAGAAATGTGATTTTGAGTGTGTGAATGCTAACCCAACTTGCATATAATTTGGATACCATCAGTTATTCAGAAGCCTTACTCACATACTACACATATAGGAAGTATATTTCAATTCAAATTCAAATTCAAAGAAGTCTAAGATTAAACAATATATGAATATTTCTCTGTGTTTGTTTCTACATGATAATTACAGTAACCATTCACAGGAATGAATTTGGAACATACTTAATACTAAAATGGAAAAAAAAAAATAATTAGAGGCTTTACAGTTGTGATTTACTCGGAGACTTTAATGGAGAGGCCATAAGCACAAATCCCAATCCATCTCT